>NC_056728.1:46322087-46448407 GCF_019279795.1 Protopterus annectens
AATCCCACATTCATGTATTACCGATAAACTTAGCAAACTGAATGTAAACCCCTTCATTGAAAGGTGGGTTGCCAACTGGATCACAAACTGGACACACACTATCAAAGTGGATGACTCCACATCAACCAGCAGACCTGTTACCAGTGGGATGCCACAGGGGTCAGTGCTGGGACCCTACTGTTTGGTATACACTTCTTAGAAGTTCAGGTCAAAACTAAGGGGTCATGGCTGACCAAGTTTACAGATGACTGCAAACTAGGTGCAGTCATTGAAACCCCAAATGATGTCAGTATACTCAAGGATGGTCTCACACAGGCCAGCAACTGGTGTATTAGTCACAGTCTGAAATTGAATGCAGAGAAATGCGTCATCATTCCCTTTGGCACAAACAATGTCTCCTCACACTATCAAATCAACAACAATACCCTACGTACCCATGGAGTGGTCAGGTACTTGGGCTCACAAGTTGACTGTGACCTTAACTTCAACTACTATGTGTCTACTATAGTAAGCAAAGCATTCTACATAGCACACTTGATAAGTAAAGACATTGCCTCAAGAGCAAAAGAAGTTATAACCCTCATAAATACTGCACGGCCCATAACTGATTATAACTCCCCATTTGCCGTGTGCATACTAAGCACATGCAGAAATTAGAGAAACCTCAAAGGTTTCTAACAAAGAAGATCAAGCGGCTCCAGCATGTGCCTTACATAGACTGACTAAAGTCCCTGTCACTATATCTCATATCATATAGACTTCTTTGGGGAGACATGCCTGGCCTACAGAGCAATACAACACCCAAACTTAATGAACCTGCTGCATGTCTGTAAATGAAATGGGACTAGGGCTACTCCATTCCAGGACCTAAATATGGCTTGCGACTTAAATAGGACATGTTGAAGGAACAGATTTACCTCGCAGTGACTGTCACGTCTTGGAACAGGCGACCAGTTCATGTCAAACAGAGCACCTCTATGACACTGCTCAAGAGGAACCTGGACAAGTGGGTGGGGCACTGTAAATTCTACTGGGGATGGAGCCCACAATCCTCCTGGACTTGGGCAGCCATCACTAAATGCAATCTTGGGTGCTATCATTTCTATGGTATTACATTGGGATGAACTGGCTATGCGTAAAGTGACCTCCGGGTCGATAGCCTAGTAATCTCCTATGATCCTATGAAGTCTGAATTGCAGGCCTAGGATCCCATAACCTACAGGTTGAGATGGAAGAAAGAAGACAACTTGGATATAGCATTATGTTAAGTACATAAGATTCACTTTTTCTTCTTAGAATCTGAAACATAAGATCACTGGATTCTCTATAGTTAAGACAGATTTAGTCACTGCCATATGATTAAGAAGCTGAAAGATTGAGTTGAAGAACTCTGGAAATGAACCAGTCCTGGGCCATCTATGCATGGTCAGCAGATTATGTGCTTTCCAGAGATAAAAAAAAAACTTAAGTCTTCAGTGGATTCCACATCAGGCCTAGAAAATACATCTTCTCAGAGGGGGTGTCAGTTGAGACTTATCCAGGTTGATCTTAGTGCTTGCCCTTTCTGCTTCTCCACAGTACTTTCCAGATGACAACTATAATTGACCAGTTATTTATGTAAGAAAAAGGATTTTATCTTTGAAGAACACTGATGAAGCATTAAACCAAAAATAAATCAAATTAGACCATTAGTCTGATCTAACCAAGATACAAAGTATTGAATTTTACGCAAGTAAACAAAAGGCCAAAGTACAGCTCTGCTTTTGTACCACAGAGTAGATTTTATTTGCAGACAGCCTAAGAGTATCAGTTCCAGACTTCTGAATTAACTACTTATTTGTGTGCTAGTTATTTTATACACGGCCTCAGTTACTTTATTTGGAGACACATGCCTTTTCTTACCTGTTAGCCACTGTTTGGCTGGAAAAAAGATGCAATATTTACACAGAAATTGTCAAGCATATTTAAGTGACATTGAAATTGACAAAATAATTATCTTGTTTAGCCAAGTCAGCTTGTACACCCACATTTATGTCCAAACTCTAATGTGACACAGCCCCTGAGAATGAAGTCTTTATTTTGCAGTGAAACAGACTGATGTTAGAATCTTAGTGTGTGGTTGTTTGAGGAAGTGGCCATCCCACATGTGGAGTACAAGAGTAGCTGCCCTGCATTAGTGCTGTACAGTGCTGTGTTCTTTGTTTTATTTTTGCATGTACAACTGACATTTTTCTGCTGTTTTATGTATGAATGTTGGGGGTTTCAGAATTCTGATGTCTTGGTTTTGGGCATTCCCTCCTTCAGGGTAGTTGGAGTGGTGGCTAAGCATTTGATGAAGGTGTGGTCTGTACAGGAAAGTTAGATGACAGTGAGTAAAACTGAATAGAATCCATATCCACCCTGACCATCAGAAACCAAAATCCACACAGCAGAACAAATCCTGTGATTTGAGAAGAGGTGTAAGTGACTGAATTATAACCATTTTGAAAAATTTGTACTCCACAAAAGGTTTAGGTATTTGAAGTGCAGAAAGGGCTGAACTCTATCTGTACAATACTGCATTAGAAAGATGCTTGGTAAAACATGTTTTTCAAAACTTGGAATCCTTTTAACTTCTTCCATGATCAGAATGACTGAGACATCATATACCAGAGTAGAAGATTCCTTCCTAAAAAGGGTATAACTGGTTTCTATCAGGAGAAGTGGACAAAATCTGTAATGCATGTCCCTTCTGTACTGTTTGAAGGCTCTGCTGAGTGTGTGTGTGTGTGTGTGTGTGTGTGTGTGTGTGTGTGTGTGTGGGGGGGGGGGGGGTATTTCTCCATTGTTCGCTGTGAAGGCAGAAATGTCTCCAACCACCAGTTGTTTAGAAGGCAGTAAGTGTTCCAACATACCATCAAACCAATGGTTGGGATGGCCCTGCAGCTGCTGAGGGCCTTATTTTTCTTTTGGAGAGAACCTCCTATGTTCAACATTTAGGTCACTGTTGTATTAGTGTAAGCTCTATGGGTTATATCCAAAAAAGGAAGCCAACATGGTGGTCCCCTGCCAGGGGTTGGGAGGGTGGCCTAATGGTTAAGGTGTTTGCCTTACAAATACAAGGTGCAGGGTTTGAGTCTCACAAGGGATAATTGGCTAGGCTTAAAATGGCTCGCAAGGGCAGTTAGCTTAGTACTAATCTATGAACCTATTAATAAACTCTATAACAGAAGGAAGAAACTGCTGCAGAAAAAGGTGAAGTCCCAAAACTGGAAAAACTCCCTTATTAGCTTCAATAAAAAGTTGAGATCCCTCATCAAATCCTCTAAAGCCAGCTATGAAGGCAGAATTGCGGCAGACACAAAAAACAATCACAATGCCTTTTATAGTTATATTAAGAACCTCCATGGTAATACCCAGATGTGCTCTGACTTACTGCACAATGGTACCTCCTATACTGAGCCAACAGATATTGCCAACATACTGGCCGACAGATTCAGTGTCACCTTTACCCCTTTCTCCCCCCTAAAGGACCAATCACAATACTGGAAGAATGCCAGGCACCCAGCGTTACTGCAGCCCAGGTTAAAGCTGCGTTGCCCAAGGCCAACGATACAGCTTCCATGGGACCCAATAATATCTCTGGCTGTGTTCTACATGAACTGCAAAGCAAACTGGCACCACATCTGTGTGCCCTGTTCAGTCACAGCCTCACCTCAGGCTTTGTCCCTACTGAATGGTGCACTGCTACAGTCATCCCTCTCCATAAAAGGGGCGTGACTACAGACCCTGGGAATTATCGCCCCATTAGCCTGACGAGTCTGATATGTGAAGCTATGGAGCTCATCATCATGGACCAGATTAACAAAGATATAGTAAATCTCCAAACTCTGGACCCCACACAGTTTGGCCTTGTGAAAGGGAGATCATGCCTGTTCAACCTAGTTGACTTTGAGTCAATCACCAGGGCTGTAGATGAAGGTAAGGCAGCGCATGCAGCCTGCCTCAATCTGGCCAAGGCCTTTGATACTATTCCTCACTCTGGAATTATTGATAAACTCACCAAACTAGGCATCAACTCTTATATCCCTAGGTGGGTTGCAAATTGGCTCGCAAATAGAACACACAGTGTGAAAGTAGCCAACTCCAAGTCATACTGCTGACCAGTCATGAGTGGAGTTCCACAGGGATTGGTCCTGTGGTCCTCTCCTGTTCAGCATCGACTTCTCAGACGTTCAGGCCAAGACAAAGGGACTCTGGCTGACCAAGTTCACAGACGACTGCAAGCTGGGAGCCATTATTATCTCCCCAAGTGATGCAGACATCCTACAGAAAGGCCTCACTGAGACCAATGACTGAAGTCGAAACCGTGGCCTTAAGCTTAACTCCAAAAAATGCGTCATCATCCCCATTGGTAAAAACTCAGTTTCCACTAACTACCACATCAGTTGTAGCCCACTGAACACTGAAGGAGTTATAGAGATCTGGGGACACAGGTTGACAGCAACCTCTCCTTCGACCACCACATTGCCACTGTGGTAAGAAAGTCCTTCTGTGTGGCACATCTCATTACCAAGGGTTTTGCATCCAGAAAGAAAGAGGTCATTGTTTCTATCTACTCTTCCCTCATTAGACCAATCGAGTATAATGCCCCATTTGGCATGTACCTCACTAGACACCTGCAATAGCTGGAGAGGCCACAGAAGTACTTCAGAAATAGGATCCTAGGCATTAAACATGTGCTACATGGACAGACTCAAAAGACACCAGCTATTCTGTGTATCATATCGCCTACTTAGGGGTGATCTCTGCCTGACTTACAAAGCTATGTCTGACCCAACTCTGTTAGAAATGCTACAGCTAAAGAAATCCCAATCCCTCCGCACCTCACACTCCAGAGGCCTCAACCTTATTACCACAATGAACAGAAAATGCTGGAGGGACAGGTTCCTCACCCAGAGACTGCCCATGCTCTGGAATAGACTTCCCATACATGTGAAATAGAGCACCTTGCTGTCCTTCTTCAAGAGAAATCTTGATGAACGGATGGGTAATAGAAAGTTTACCCCAGGGATCATTCCAGTGGCTCTACTTGATAGAGGCACTATGAACTAACATCTGATGGCATGATGCCAGGGCATTTCTATCAACCAGGCTTGTAAAGGCTCTGGGGCCATTAGCCTAGTACACACCTATGAAGCTATATGTGTCCTTATGTCCCTAATAACTGGGTTAACTCTTATGGGTGTGTAGTCTGTATGATGGTTACCAGGGGTGGATGACTTCCTGAAGGATACTATTATGGATTTCTTGGCATTTATTTTTTGTCTATGGCTCTGATACCAGTTGTCTATGTCAGCCCTTCCTGGAGAACATTTTTTGGTGGGTGATTCAGTGGCAGCGCCATATTTACAGTCATCTGCAAATTTAGTCAGACGGAAGCCTTTCTCATTGGCATTGACTTCAGAGAAGTCAATTCCAGGATCTATCCCTGAGGGACTCTGCTTGTGAATGGCCTCTTTGTAGAGGTGGACTCCCTAATTCTAACTTCCTGGGTTCTGTCTGTGAGTCAGCTATCTATCCACTGGGTAACATAAGGGTTTATATCTTACCTCTTGATTTGATCAACAATGCCTGAATGGGGTTATTGTGTCAGATGCCTTGGCCAGGTTAAGGGTGTCTCATTTTGCCCTCTTCCATTTATTTGGTGACCTACTCAAAAAAGTCCACCAGGCTGAGTAGGCGTGATCTGCCCTTGACAAAACCATATATGGTTGGGGCCAGTGTCTGGAGGTTTCCTATGTCATCACTGATTATTTCCATGAAAATTCTTTCCAACGCTTTGCATATGAGACTAGGGAGACTTAAGGGTCTGTAGTTTCCAGGGTCTGTGAATGACCCACCTTTGTGGACAGGGATAACTGTTGCTGATAAAGCCTGTTTGGAGACTACAGTTAAGTAGCAGTTACAGAGGGCCTGATAGGTCATGTTTCATGCTATTTAGAAGGTATCCTGGAATATGGTCTGGGTGCATTGGTGCTGTATTCTTGGCCTTAAGCATTTTGGACCTGTTCCCTAGTGATAGGGAAGTTATATTTGATGGTATTTCCTAAGGGGAGGTTGGGGTAGAGAGGGGTAAAGTTACAACTAAATTTGTCAGCCAGTAATTTTGCTGTATCTTCTGTGATAGGTGGCTCCATGAACAATGAGCTCTGCACAGAATTGTATTACCTTTGAAGATGCGGACATAGGTAAAGAATGTCTTGTGGTTGTCCATTGCCTGGGAGGGCAGATTTACATCAAATTTGGCTTTGGTAAAGTTAATTTGTCCTTTGAGTTGTTTGTTTAGTTTGATTAGAATACATTTATCCTACTGGGAGCTACACTTCTTAATTTTTGCCATGATTTTCTTCTATTGCTGTTGTGATTCCAACAAGGTGACTTGCTTTTTGAGTTAGTTTTGTACTTCTATCTGGTGGGTACAGTTGCCTCTATGCACCTATTAGCGTGATTGAAAGGGGTTTCTGTGAACATTTCTGGATACCACAACATTTATGGGGGTTTGAAGTTTTGCCAGGTTATCACTTAATATTAGGAAGCAAGTCTTAGAGCAGTTCCTGGACATTCCAGGGTTAGCTGTGGTTCCAGATTTTATTTTTACTTCAAAAGAGACCATTTTGTGGTCTGACCTTAACACAGAAGACATTACACTAGGGGGTATACAGCACTGTCCCATATTAGTGAGAACCAGATCCAGTATGTTTGCACCCCTAGTTGGTGTACTGACAATTTGGTCCAGGGAGTCTGTGTTTACAAAATCCAGGAATTTCTGTGCCTGCATGTTTGGTGTCATATATGATTCCCAGTTAATAGTGGGGTAATTAAAGTTGGCCATGGATATGGTATTGGGTTGGATGGTGAGTGTTTCCAATAAGTTTAAATGTGTTATCTGTTTCCTGGGTCATAGAGGAGGACCAGCAGCTTGCAAGGAAGTAATATGGGATTGTGCCAGTGGTGATTTGAACATGTAGTGGAGTTTCTTGTTTAGACTCCTAACACTGAGCAGTAACACCTTTAAATTGTCTTTGTTTTGATTTGCTATGTTGGAAGTACTTTCAGGTTGGCATTGCCAAAAAAAGGCACTGTGGGGAGGACAGTGTTTTAGCTCATATTCAAAAGCCTAGAGGGGAAAGGTACATGCCATCCCTGGAAAAGCAGCATGGCCTGTTGACCATCTCCTTCAATGCTGGCAAATACTGCAACCCTTTAGAATGACACAAAAAACTAAGCCAGTTATAAAAGTCAGTCATCTGTTCGTATTGTGGCATTATCCTTAGAGAAAGTAAAATGCCGCTCAATACTAGGCTCATACCAGCCTGGAACACATATTCTGAGAGCTCTATGACATCTCTGTTCATGTAGTCTTGTGAGGTATACCTCAGGTAATTTACACCCACATGGAATATGACTGAGTCATACTGGTACTTGAAGTCCAATGACCTGAGTGAGTGCATAATGTGGCAGATCCTGTCCCCTGATAAACAACTGACAGTGACTTTCTCTTTACTCAGCCTGATGAGAGGTACATCATTGTGTCTCACAATGGCATCTGCAGTGATCAGAATGTTGGACTGTGTTCTGGCTTGATATATGGTCGTAGAAGTAGAGGCTTCATGAGATGTGACTGTATATGTTGATGTGGGTGTTGCTTTGAAAGAGCACATTCTGGGCTGATGAGGATATTTGTTATGTGTACTTCATCTAGGAGGTCTTTGGGGTTTAGGAAGGTTCCATTTGAGTGCCTCAGCATATGTGAATCTATGTGTCTGTTTTGAACTGTCTGTGATAGGTGCAGCATGTGTACTACTGAAACCCTGATTGACATTAGGCGTGGTTTTATGTGAGAGTTGTGTCTCCAGTGGCATTGTGTAAAATAGCTCTCACATACTATATCAGTTTGAGAATTAGCTGGTTGTCAATAAACATGAGGCAATTTCTACATTGTCTCAGGATGCCCACATCCACCAAGCTGTTAACGGAGATGGTGGGAAAGTTCATATCTATTGCAATAAGCCATTTTTTATTGATTAGACGGTTACGGTTGAAATATAAAGTAATGTCAGGAGTATCTGGTTTGCAACTCTGGGTACAGTGCTGATCACTGCAAACTAGTTGCCCTGTGTGCAACTAGGTATTGGTGGAATTTCAGGGGTGCTTTTTTAGGAAAACTGTCATCTCAATTTGTCTACATCTATACAGGGCACTGCAAAACACTTGAGAGGAAACTAATATGTCAACCCTGATGAGTTATGGATGAAATACTTAGGGAGATATTCTGAAATTAGGTAAGACAGCAGTTAATCAAGCAGCAGCTACTGAAAAAAAAAAAAAGAATTAGCTTTGTCAAGAATGATGAAAGGAGGGGATTCACAATGCTCCTTTGCTTCTTCTCTCAGCAGAAGCAAAACAGTACACCGGTCCCAAAATGTGAAGTAAGCCAAAGATTCTTTGGTGCTCAACAGTCTTGTCCTAGATTATAAACGGGTCTGTGGGCTTGTTGTAGCCTTTTCCTGATGGATGCCTTGAATAGCATCCAGACCAACCAGGAAGGTCCAACACAGACACTCACTGCCCAAACAGCAACAGTCAGGAATTAATGCAATCTGCTCCTTCTCCCACCAGCAGCAAAATATAAGCCGAAATTCCAGGTTGCCACCTATGAAGCAGTTATCATATTTTGTGGTGATCAGCAGTGTCCAGGAAATAATTTCCCTATGCTTCTTCTCCCTCCAGGAGCAAAACATATGCACTAATCCAAAGATGACTTCTGAGAGACAAAATGTGGGCTCTTCAGTAATTGGTGGTCCAGTACTAGATGTTGCAGACTTTAAAGGTAAGATGGAAAATGGGTTAATATCCTATGAGTTGTAGTGTGCACTAAGCCAGTTAGATATGAAAGGGGGTAACATAAAAATCACTAATTTTAAAAGAGCAAGGTAGATTGGAAAGGGGTGGACACTGTATTCTGGCTCTATGGAATATAGTGAGATTACCAATAAATTAAAATAGCTGAAGGGGAGTGACTTCACAAAATGATAATTTTATGCTTACAATAGCCAATGAAAAAGGAGAGGAAAGGAAATATGTGGTCAAATTAGCATAAGGGGCAGGTAACTAGAAAGACGGTTGAGTTTGAAAACACAACAGCACCAGGATGGGAGAAATTCAATTTCTGTGTGACTCACAAGAGACACAGCTGTGTTCTATTTCCTAGTTTAAATGTACAATAAAAAGCAGAGTACAAGAAAAGCACAGTGTAAAAAATATACAATATACAAAAATAGGTGAACACAATGAAGCAATACAAAATACAAGAAAGCAAAAAGAAAACATTTCCCTCAGAGCAATCTACTGCAGAGTCTGGCAGAGTTTTCCCTTTTACTGGAAAAGCTCACTCAGACTCTATTTTTCTTCACGAGTTCTTCAGAGAATTCTTCTCAAGCTGAAGATGTTGGTTCTGAGGAAAGTGATTCTTCAAATGTTCTTCCTGGAGCATTATATTTTTCTGAAACTGTAACTAAAATGAAATGGTTGTTTCAGTTTGAACATAATGAAATCTTAGTCTCCCAGCAAAAGTATAAGATTTTCCTCAGCATGTAGCTACTCCACCTGTTCTGCTATCACTTAGAGATTGTTTTGTGACAGACTGCAGTATGCCTGACTGTCAAACCCCTGCCCCTAAAAAGTCTTATAGGTTATATAAAGTAGGTGAAATACACAAGTATCTATTTTCTAACCCCAAATATGACCCTGCAGTTATTTCGTTATCAGAGCCACATACTGCTAAACATATTGTGAATGCTAATCCTATTCCCTCAAACAAGTATGGGTAAGCTTTTGATAGATTTGGGAAGAAAGTTTATTCTTCTGCTAGTTTAGCTTTTAGAATTTTGAATTTTCAGACTCACATGAGAAACTTTTTACTGGAATGCCAAGAACATGAGAAAGTTAACTGCTAACCTTCCTTCTTCAGCAGGTAAATCTTCTTTAAATTCCTTAGTCATGTTTGCTTCTCAGTCAACCAAATGTTCCTTAAAGAGGTCTTTTGACTTGGTTGATTCTGTATCCAGAGGTGCTGCTATTAGTTCAGTTATGAAAGAAGTGCTTAGTTACATTCTCAAAACTTGCCAGAAGTTATTAAAAGCTGAGGCTTTAAAATTTCTCCTTGACAAAAAAATTCTGTTTGGCCCTTCTGCTGCTGAGATCCTAAAATATTTGATAAAAGAAAGAAGTTGATTCAAGGGGTTACCCAAATCTTTCTGTGCTTCTATTTAAAGTTTAGTAATTTTTTTTTCTTATTGAAGACCATTTTCAAAGAAGCAAAATAAGTAGCCTCACCAAGATTCTGACAAACAGAATTTCAAAAAACAATGGCAAAGAAGCTCAAAGAAGAAAGGAGGAGCATCGTAGAACCAAGAACAGTCCAAAAGTAAAGTCTCTCCCTCCCTCCCAACCTGGCAATTCTTTAAATATTTCCCTAAGTCTATTCCTTTATCTTACCCAGTGGTCAGAATATCTTAAACAAATGTGTTCTGAAAATATTAGAACAGGTGTACAGATGGCAATGTGAATCTCTTCCTCTTTTCATGGCATTCATCCTCACCATGCAAACCAGATATCTCTGTTTCCTCCACTTCTGGATCTCATGTTGTCTCAGGGGCTCATACAAGTAGTGCCCTCAGACCAAGTATGCAAAGGTTTTTATTCAAGGATCATTCTAGTACTAAAGAGGGAACTCGGAGATCAGTCTTAGACTTTTCCTTTCTCAGTCTCTGTATCTAGGTCCCAAAGTTCAAAACGTTATCCCTCAAAACATTGTTACCACTCATAACCTCTCTCAGGTCATAGTAACAATCCATTCATCCACAGCCTCTTTTGCACATTGAGTCAGGGTGTCATGAAAAGTGACAGTACATACCACTTTGCAAAGAATTCAGTTGTTTCTTAAAATTTTCTGTATCTGATTTATATTGTCAGTTCTCCGCCTTACCTGTTGGTCTGTCCACTGATTGAAGAGTATTTATAAATTGTCTTATCTCCAGTAATTGTTTACTCAGACTTCAATGCATTCCCATCTTTCCATATTTGGATGATTGTCTACAGACTACTTTTCCAATTGTCTATATTCTGTGATGTCAAGAAAATCCTGCTTAGTCTGGGGATTCAACAGAACCTACCAAAATCATCCCTCATCCCCTCCCACTGAAAAGTTTTTTTCTGAGTTGTCTTCTGGGTACTTCCCTAGGAAGAGCTTTTTCTCATATACAAGGAAATCTTCCTGAGCTTTTCCAACCAGTCTCTGACTTTTACCAGGGAATGTCTCAGAATTTTGGGTTTTATGGCCTCCATGATTATTATGATTCTATTGGCCAGACTTCACATGAGAAAAAAAAATCACTGGTATGTCAAGTCAGTCTGGCCTCAGCATCATAACCCTTTATCTTTTCAGACTCCATTGCTGGTGTTGGTCAGAAGGAAGGTATAGTGGTGGGTGAACCAGTTCTCTCTCAAACCAGACCTCCTTTTCTCTCTTTAGTCTGTGATAACAGATGCCTCAGACTTTGTTTTGAAGGATGTTTCAAAAGGGGTGGAAGTGAAAGGCCTTTGGAATAAGCAAGACTGAGAAAAGCATTTAAATGTCAAAGGGATGCTGGCAGTGATCAGTGCTTTAAAAGCTTTAATTATCTCTAGACCCTGGACCTCTGCAAGTTATCACATACACCATCACAGAGATGTGGTATATAAACAGATAAGAGGGTAGCAGATCTCACCCTCTTTGCAAACTTGCTGTGATGTCCTGGGAGGTAGAAAATCAGCTCAATTTGACTCTTCAGGCTTCATATATTCCATAACAGCATAATATTGCAGAAGGCAAGCCAAGCATTACCAGGACAGACCTTCTTGAATGGAAATTATACCCATGATCATCAAGGAATTGATTAACTGTGAGGAACATGTGAAACAGATCCGTTTGCCTCCTTCCAAAACAGACACTTAAACCAAATTCTGCCCTAGAATTCCTTGCAGACAGGCATTGAAGATAGATGCCTTCTTATTCCATTGGTCTGAAATGTTTCTGTATGTTTTTCCACTGATATCCATGTTTTTCTAAATATGTAAAAAGTCTCCCCAAATATAATTATGGGGACTCCCTTTTTGTACAGGCAACAGTTGCTCTTCTTTCTTTTGGAAATGGCCAAGGGTAGTTACCACAGGCTTCCTCACAGACTGGATTTACTTACACAAGACGGGTTGTTTGATATACTCCATCCTGAAAGCACTTTATTGACTGCCTGGATGATAAGTGTTTTGATACCCTTTAGGTACCTTTTTCTTGAGGATCATCATCATCATCAACTTCCTTTTTTGAATTTTCTACATGAGTCCAGGGTGTCATGTTAACTGTTGCTATTTCTCTCTATTCAATGCCACACTCCTGCTCTCTTTGACACTCATGCCTGATTGTTGCAGATTTTTTCTCACGCAATCCATCCACTTCTTTGCTGGACACCATGGTTTCCTCTTACATTCTTCCTGTCAATTCCAAATCTTGTTAACCAGATTGTCTTCTGCTTTTTTGCACATGTGCCCATACCACCATAATCTGTTCTCTTTGATCTTTTCTATGATTGCAGATACTTTGGCTTCTGCTGTTATGTCTTCATTTCTTTGTCTGTCCCACAGTGTACATCCTGCCACCCATTTCAGGCACTTCATTCCCATCACCTCTAGCTTCCTCATTTAGTCTGCCTTTACTGCCCAGGTTTCTGTACCATACAGTAGTACTGGTCACACCACTGTTTTGTACACCTTATTTTTCAGCATCTTTGGCAATCTTCTGTCATCCACTTCACCTGACATGCTTTGCCAGTTGGTTGCAGTCTCTCTGATTCTAGCATTGACCTCTTCTTTCAGACTTTCTTTCTCGTCAACCACCCCTCGCAGATAGTTGAAGCTGTTAACCTGTTCCACTATTTTCCCTTCTACCTCAATTATCAGCTTCTGATTTCCCAGTTTGCTGCCATTACCACTGTCTTATCTGTACTCAGTTTTATACCATGTGCCTTCAGTTTTGCATTCCATTCCCCTGTCCTTTACTGATGTTCTTGCTCAGAGTCTGCCTATAATGCCACATCATTTGCATACAGCAATTTTATTGATCTGTCCCCTCCGACCTGTTTGCTAATGCAATCTTTTACCACTAAGAAGAGCAGTGGGCTCAGAGCTGAACCCTGATGCACATCAACTCCCATTGGGATCCCCTCTGTGAGACCGAACACTGTACTTGAGACATTGGATTCCTTACACATAGTCTGCACTAATTCTAACAATGTTTCTGGGATGTCAAACCCCCTCAGAACTGGCCAAATCAGCTTTCTTGGGGCCTTGTCATCTGCTTTCTCCAAGTCTAGGAAGGCCCAATTGGACACTTTCTTCATCTCTAGCTTCTTCTCAACTCTGTCTTACTGAAAACATTGAGGCAGTTGTGCTGCAGCCTGATCTCTCCCATTTTACTTTCTGCTACTCTCCATAATAGTTTATCACTCACTGTCTCCAGAACTTTCATGCAGTGTGATAAGAGTTTGATACCTCTGCACTGCCCCCAGTTGTGGATGTTCCCTTTGTTCTTGTACACTAGCATGAGTGTGCTTATTCTCCAGTTATTTGGGATATGCCTTTTTCTCAACACTGCTTTGAGTACTCTCATCTCACACAGCATCTTTATCGTATCTGCTGTGACCTCATCTGAGCCTTCTGCTTTTGCTGACTTCACACCGCATACCTCAACCTGGCCAAAGCTTGTGATGCAATTCCCTACTCATGCACAACAGACAAGCTAGATAAACTGGGATAAATACCTTTGTCATCAGCTGGAATGCCAAGTGTCTCACAGATAGGATGAAGATCATCAAAATAGGGAAAGTTACCACCACAAAGAGACCACTGGAGTTCCCCAGGGTTCTGTGCTGGAACCTCTCCTGTTTGGCATCTACTTTTCTGAACTAAAAGCTGATACCAAAGGGCTCTGGCTGACTAAGTTTTCAGATGACTGCTAGCTAGCAGCAGTCATTGAATCCCCAAATGACTTAGCCATCCTGCAGGAAGGTTTGTCTCAAATAAATAACTGATGTCAAAGTCATGGTCTGAAACTAAATGCCAAAAAATACAGTATTGCATCCTTTGGGAAGTCATCTACCCCAGGGAATTACCATATTGACAATTTAAAGAATTGACTCACTTTTTCAGGATTTGGAAATCTATATAGACAGTGACTTAACGTTTGACCAAAATGTGTCTACTGTATGAAATTCCTTCTGTACTGCAACAGCTTATAAACAAAGGGATTGTGTCTAGATCTAGAGATGTCATTGTTTCCCTTTACTCATCACTCATTAGGTCAGTCATTGAATATAATGCCCCCTTTGGCATGTATCTGTTCAGACACATGCAATACCTGGAATGCCCACAGAGATACCTCATTAAAAAGATACAAGGTCTAAGCAGCATGTCCTACAAGGACTGACTCATAGCTCTGTCACTGTACCCAGTTTCCTAACAGTTGACTTGTATCTGGCATGCAAGGCATCCTCTGACTCACTACTTATGAATTTACTGCATATCAGCAATGAAATACCATCAGAAATACTCAGTCTAAGGATCTAAACCTCTTCTGCAGCATCAAGTGAGTGATTTGGAGGGACTGATATATTTCACAGAGGATATCACTGCTATGGAACAGATTCCCCAGCCACATAAAACAAAGTTTATCCCCGTCCATTTTCAAGTGTAACTTAGATCTGTGGATGGGAAACAGAGAATTTACCCTGGGACTGCACTCTGTACTACTAATGGACAAATGCAGCTCCTAAATGATTTGTCTTATGCACGGGTCCCTCAAATGATCTCTGGTTTGATTGCAGTTATTCTCATTAGGGGTACTATATAACTTTCAACCATGGAATGAGTAAAGCCAATCTATAAGGAAATGGGATTGGTTATTTCGAGCAGAAAAAGGGAAATTGGCTAGACATAAAATGTCCCACAAGGGCAGCTAGCCTAGTACTCCCATATGAGCCTATGTGGCTAGGCATAAAATGTCCCACAAGAGCAGCTAGCCTAGTACTCACATATGAGCCTATGAACCTATAAGAGTCCAAGACATTCCCAAACTTGGAAAGAGCATATGCCAAGATACCAAAAAAACTGATTTGGATAGTCATGCAATGGTGCAAAGTCCCACAAACATTGGTAGAATTAATGCATGTTATGTACAAGGACCCCACAACGTAAATATGGACAGTGCTCAGACTCTTAGTGGGATTCCCAGTATGAGTAGATATGCATCAGGGTTCAGTTCTGAGCCCACTGCTATTAATACTGGTGAAGGACTACTTTAGCAAACATGATGAAGGGGAAAGATCAATGCAGTTACACTATGCAGATAGTGTGGCATTACAGACTCTGTACAAGAACTTCAGCAAATGATATGGGATTAGAATGGAATGAAAAACGTAAGGCATGCTGGATGAAATTATTACAAATAAGACAGTTGTAATGGCAGCAAGTGTGGGAAATCAGAAGAAGCTGAGAACTGAGACAGAAGGGGAAAATTGTGGAACAGTTTAGCAGCTGAAGTAGCTGAGAGGGATGATTGAAGAGAAGGGAAGTCTGAATGGGAAGGCCAAAGCTAGAATGAAAAAGGCTGCAGCCAACTAGCATAGAGTGTTAGAGGTATTGTATGACAGAAGAATGTGAAAGAAGCTGAAAAGTAAGGTGTACAAAACAGTGGTGCAACCAGTACTACTGTATGGTACAGAAACCTGGACAGCAAAGGAAGTGCAGTTGTGGAAGCTAGAGGTTATGGAGATGAAGTGTCTGAGATGAGTGGTTGTACACACACTGTGGGACAGACAAAGGACATTAGAGGAGAAGCCCAAGTAGCTCCAATTCCAGAGAAGGTCAAAGAGAGCAGATTATGCTGATTCAGGCACATGTGCAGGAAACCAGAAGGCAGTCTGTTGAAGAAGATCTTTGATGGACAGGAAGAAGGCAAGAGGAGACAAGGGTGTCTGGCAAAGAGTGGATGAACTGTGTGAAAGAAGACCTGCAACAGTCAGGCATGAACAGTAGAGAAGGTAGAAGAGTGGCATTGAACTGAGAGGTGGTGACAGTTGTGATACCTCAACACTGACTAGAAAATAGGGAAAAGGGGGTTGATGACGATGATATGCTTATTTTTTTCTTTCCTAACATTTACCATTCAGGCCTATAGCCTCCTGGCTTGAGGCAAGAAAGTGCTGAAGTTTTTGGTGCCCTAACCTCTGCCTTTTATGTGGCTTTCCTCGAGCCACATAGCAGTTAGAGTATATGGAAAATGTCCTGAAAGTTTGCAGGATGCACGGTTGCCATATCCTTGTCAGGATGTATGTCATACAGCTTAAGATACTGCAACAAGGATCTAGTAGAGCATCTACTCTTACGGTAAGTTTACTTACACAACTGTACTTTCTTAAATGGATCAGAAGCATGAAAATGCAGGAAAATTGATGCTGGAATCCCTTCTTTTGGTCTACATTCTTTTGTTTGAAATTCAGAAAACATCTGCTTCTTCATGGATGGATATGGCCTCTGTTTGCCACTACTTTATCTATTTGACCCTTTCTTTCACCTCTTGTATAAAGGAACTACACCCAGTAAAGAGAACATTAAGGGCACTGTGCTAGAGTTTCTATGTGAATCCTGAGGATCCCAAGAATGTCTTGCCTTTAGACCTGAGAGATCAAAGAGATCATAAATTGTCCTTAAGGGTGACCTGTTGGTATGATATTAGCTGTTTGGTCTTTCTGTTCTTAGTACTCTGTTGATTGTTCATCCATAGTGGTGGCTAATAATGAGGCAATCTCTGCAGGCACATCTTAGTGGAGTTTTCTTTTCATATGTATCATAGGGATGGATATATGTACCCTGGCAGCAAAGAAAGAATACATTTTGTCCCACTAATCCAGCCTCCTGGATTTTCTACCTTGAGTAAGATCAAGGTGCATTGGCATTTTGTGTCCCTCTTGGGAAGAGTTCTGGAGTGTGCCAGGGTAATGGATGAAGGCCTTGATAAATAAGAACTCTCAGGAGAGAAACTGGTTATTTATTCTCTTACATAGCTTGGGGACATTTGTTCTGAAATCTTCTATAGCACTTTTAAGGTCTACTTCAGGGCAGTCAACACTGAGACCAGAGTCCTTGACAAGAGATTTTGTAATAGGGCAAATATTCAAACAGCAAATCTGTCTTTATCTTTGCCCACATTTGCAAATCCTGTCACATCCTTTCTAGTCTGAAATAAGGATGTGGACTCAAGTGTCCTCAGAAGTGACGTAGGACACTGAGAGCACAAGAGAAGATAGATTAATCAGGAGAGCTGATTACATGGCAGGCCCTTTGGGGGAGAAGCCGCCCAATGTGAATGGGGCCGAGGTATGTTGACTAGTTTCATAGAATGTGGTGATGTGTTTATAGTCTATCACAGGCAACCATTTTTATTACATCACTTTATCATTGTCATGTGTGTGTGTGTGTGAGTGTGTGTGTGTGAGTGTGTGTGTGTGTGTGTGTGTGTGTGTGTGTGTGTGTGTGTGTGTGTGTGTGTGTGTGTGTGTGTGTGTATGTGTATGCATGCGCATTTGTGAGTGTGTTCAAATGTGAAGGTTAGCTGGTTTGAAATGAGCATGATTGGGTTCTCATAGTGTTGGGTATGTGTATGTGATAATACTGGTGTTTGGAAAGTATGTGATGCTGGATATTTTTGTGTAGTTGTCAAGTGTGTGACTGGTGTATATGTGTGCATGTTTGCTGCAAGTGGTTGTGGTGTGGTATTGGTATTGTTCTATAAGGGTAAAGCTGGAGTAAGTATATATATATAATTTAGGAGAATGAGGGACAATGAAGTTCTCCCCACATAGGGGGGGGGGGTGCTGAGGGACTTGCTCTCCTGCAAAAAATGCCGTGTGAATACATTTATTCGTGTGAGCAGTGTGTGATATAATGTTTTGTTGAGTGTATGTGACACAGACATTTTTGCATGCGTTTTTAATAGTGTTTGAATGAATGAATGTTGACGGAGTGTGCAGCATTTGTGATAGGATGTGTTTTTTTTTTCCTGATCACTTGTACTGTTGTATGTATCTAATGTGATGTTTCAATGAATATATTGTTATAATTCTCATTATCACTTTAAAAAGAAATATTGAACCTAACCCTGTTCCGATCCACATTCTTTCTATAACACACAGTGTCACCCACTCATCTGTCTCTTGCCCCTGCTAAATGCTGATAGCATCAAAAACAAGCTAGACCAGATCACTACCTTTATAACACAACATGGCTTATATCTTCTAGCAGTTACTAAACCCTGCATAAAACATAACACTGCAAACTTTTAACACACATCCTCACTGCAAAAATTCAAGTATCTCATCATATACCTCCTTTCAGCCACAACAAAAGGAATAACACCAACATCCGAGGGTCTTTAATCAAAATTTCCTTGGGCAATGATCATCAGACATCTCAGAATTTCTGTAAGAACTTGGTATATTATAGCTAGTCTCAGTACCCATCAAACCTAATTATAGATCTTCAGAACACTTCACCCTTGACCTCAATATTACTGATATCCCACATCCATCTCCAAAATGACCATCAACTCTCAATGATCACTGACCCATCCCATTTACTATTAAGAATCAACCATTAAAACTCCCTCCTGTGCTAAAGTCTTTAGACCTCAGTCAAGCAAAAATATCAACAAACTAAAAAACTGCCATACCCTCTTCATTTGGTTCAAACATATTCTTAGATGATGATCCAACACTTCATCTACAACACTGAATAAAACTCTATTCCAACTTCAAGATAAATCCTTTTCCATAGAAAAAAGACTTCATAAATGCCACAAAATCAGTTGGGTTGACCAAAGAACTCAAACATCCTGTCACACTCAACCTACTTGCCTGGTCCCTGAGGACCTTAACACCACACATTACATCCATTGTGGTAAAACCAAACTATCCTGCATAGATTTCCTCAAAGACTTTGGCAGCCTCCCCCAAATTATCACAATTCTTCCCTATCCATGATCGACCTGTACTCTCACCTTATGTCCCCCTTTCTATTTCATACACATAAGATGAAAAGAAGTCATTGCTCAGGCTATCTATTCTCCTAGTTCATTTACCACTGCAAGGACCACCTCACCCAGCCCCTTACCCATATCTGTAACCTTTGTCTCTCCAAAAACATTATGCCACCTATGTGGAAAATAATTCTAATTAAACCTCCTCTTATACAAGGTAAACCCAATGAATCAATCCTCAATCCTGCCAACTCTTGGGAAACTTATGGAAAAAATTGTACTCACCTCTGACAGTACATCTAAAACTACCACCTCATCTTCCAATGTCGACATCTTATGTGCATCTTTATAGCATAACCGCTGTTTAAGTTTTTTAGTTTTGTTTTTAGTTGACTTGTTTTAATAGACATGCCTTTACTTTGACCTTGGTTTTGATTTAGTTGTTTGCTTTTTTTCACAAAGATTAGAGGTCTATTGTTTTTCCAGCACTTAGCCATATTTTTCCATCTTTGAAAATGAATTTTACCTTGAGTCAACTACTTTCGGCTTGGCAGAATCTTTTATTAATATCCATCCAGGATGTGAATGGTTTACATTTCCAAACCAATGATGACCCTAATATGGATTTCCTACAATCTTTGGTGCTTCTGGAACAGAAAGTAGAAAAGTTTAAAACATTACAATGGCAAGGATACAGTTTCCTTGCCTATTTGGAATTAACAATTGTACCACAAGGCCTACGTGTCCTCAAAATGCCGTCTTTTGGTAATATGTATCCCACTTTATTAAAGAAATTGCAAGAACTGAATTTAAGACTCTGCCAAGATTAAATGTCTCTCATGAATGACTATTTTTCCAGGGTTGAATCTGAGTTACAAGAGGAAATTATTAAGTTGGAGAGTAGCATTTCTAGCTCACCCTGTTTCTCAAATTCTACTTAAGATTATAATAAATTACTTGAGAGACTGTCTAATTATGATAAAAAACTTGAGGCCATCAAGCTTTGGAAATGGGTCTATATTAGATAATCGAACATTTGAAAGTTCGACTCTAATATGGTCGACACCATATGATCGAACTTTCAAAAATCCGAATATCTAATAAAAATAAATAAAGTACACAAAACACCTACCTGAAGCTTTTAAGCAAGGGGCAACCCCCCTTCACCCCCCAAAATTCCCCACTCTTTAAATATATCAACTCCGAGATCGCACTACAGTGCAGAAAAGGCAAATCTTCCCTTACAGAGATCTCCATTACAACATTCAAAAATCTGATCATATGCTGTCCACCATTTGAGATTTGGAATTTTGAATGTTCGAACATTCAATATAGACCCTTGCAAATTGCATACAGATATCCATGATTTTAATAATGGCCCTATTTTCTCTTGGCCAAAGAACAGTAAACAGAATGAGGTTACCAAGGAAACTGGTGGTCAGATGATTGTGAATACAAATTCCATGCGTGAACTGGATGATGTTAGCACTCCACAGCATATTGTTGAGCCAATCAATCAACCAGCAACTGGGTCTACACCCTCTGTAAATGAAATCACCAATCAGGAAACTACTGTTGGGGAACATGATGCTGGATCTGTTTCAACACTGGCTAATTCTGCTTCCATTCTAGAATGTTCAGTGAGACGATCAATGGTTATTACTCAGGAAACTCCTTCTACTTTGGATTTTCAACAGTCTAAACAGGATGTCTGGTTGAAATCACTGGAAGAAATAATACAGAAAAAACGTGTTACATCCAGAGGACGCTCGCAATGGAGGAACAGAGAAAGGAGTCACAGTGGTCCTTGAACTCCAACAAGGCTTGCAAATAGGTATAACAAATCATTCTGTAGTTAACTTGTCTAGTTTACAGCTGACATCATATTTGTCTTTCTTACAAAAAGGTTTGAAGTTTGCACCAGCAGCAACTGATAAGTTAACGAATGCATTCACTGATCTGACATTTTTTACATGCAATTTAGACTTGAAATTGATCTTTGGTGACTCTAATTATCTACCTGATAATGTATGTAAATGAGCAAGTACTTTTATTAAAATTAGTCACCCAGTAGTAAGTGCCTTCCATGATGTTTGTGATGCACAAATACAATGATTTTCATGAATAAGTTTAAATGTACTTGTAATTTGACACAAGAAGAACACCAAGCACTACATGAATTAAAGGTGAATTGCGGTTGGGTAGCGTTCGAAAGACATGCATGCGTAAATGGGCGTGCCTTTGTTGAAGGTTGGGTGTCGAGCTGGCACCTCGGCATTTTGTAAAAATCTACTGCCAATCATTAGCGGACCGGAGTTCCCCTGTGGCGACCCCTTACCGGGAAAAAGCTGAAAGACAAATCAACAACTTATATCATGTTAAAAGAAGCTGATAAGGGAGGGGCAATTGTTATCATGAATAAAGCTGATTATTTAGCATCAATGTATTCAACTTTAATGGATGAAACAACATTTAAAGAAATAAGTAATGTGGATATTGATAGACATGTTAGTAATGTTAATATGCTATTATATGATTTACAAATGATGCATGATATTTCAATTGAAGTTTTTACCTATGTCACAGTACCCCATCCCATAATATCAATCTTGTATGGTTTGCCTAAAATTTGCAAATCTTTGCAGAACCCCCTCCCATGGGATGTATTGTCTCTGGTAGGGGATGACCCACCGAAACTGTATCTATGCACTTGCAAAATGTCTTAAGTGGTTATCTTAAGTATGTTAAAAGTTATATTAGGGATACTGCTAATTTTTTGCAACATTTAAGTGTGTGATTTGAAGTTAAAGCTTGTACACATTTTTTTTAATGGTGGTGCTTGACATAAAGTCATTGTTTACTGTGATATCCAATAATTATGGAGTTTCCTCTGTTAGAGAGCTCTTATGTAAACATGGGCATTTATCAGGTAGAAAGGTTAAAACTATATGTGAATTACTGGAAGTTGTTTTGGAAAAATAATATCTTTATTTTTGACAGCAAGTTTTATCATCAAGTTTTGGGGGTCGCAATGGGCACCCCAGTAGCTAACACCTGTGCCACTTTGATTTTAAGTGAGTGGGAGAATGAGAATGTTTTAATGGTCCTGAATGTTATGCAAATAAGGTACCTTTTTTAAAAGGTTTGTGAATTATGTATTTTTTATTTGGGAGGTTGAGAATGTTGAACTGATAAAATTTGTACATTATTGTAAGTTATTTGAATAATAGTACTGATTTTTGGAAATTTTCTATGCATAACTCTCCTAATAAAATAGAATTTTTAGATGTTAACATCACTTACGATGGGGTACACAGACTTCAGTGTTTAGGAAGGATGTGCATAGAAATAAGTATTTATGTAGAAGAAGCATCCACTCTTCTCATGTATTTAAAGGTATTGCTAAAGCACAAATGGCACGTGCTAGTAGACTCAGTACTCAAAATACTGAGTCCATACGACAGATTGATGAAATGATAGATGCGTTTGTCGACAGGGGTTATGAATTGGAGATGTTAACTATTATTAAGCAGGATGTTGTTGCATTCAGGAATTCTGTGGCTAAACTGTATTTTGGTGACACTTTGGTTGAAATGGTGTCAGCTCCAACTATTGTTAAAAAGCAAGATACTGCACGATATATAACCATCTTTAACAGATGCCGTGATGGGATTAAGAAAATAGTTATGGAAAACTGGACAATATTAAGAGCCATGCCGGAACTATATCAATTTATTGGTGCTAAACCCATGTTTACCCATCGTAACTGCTCAAATCTTAAACAGCGGTTATGCTATAAAGATACACGTAATAATATTAGACATAACAGAGCTATGAAATGTGGTACCTATCCCTATTTTAACTGTTGCTGCTGTGCTTTTATTGAAAGGGATACTAATTTTACACATCCCATAACCAATAGTATTTATTCTTTTAGATGTTTTGCTACTTGTAATACTAATCATATTGTGTATCTTGCTACTTGTAAAAAAATGTTTTTATGTTGGAAAATCAGTACGATGTTTGAAAGAAAGAATTATTGAGCATAATTCTGATATTAGGAGGGATATAATGAATAATTCTTTAGCATGTCTCTGAAACTGTCTCTTCAAATTGTTTTAAATTTAGGGTGATAGATATTATTAATAAATCTATTAAAAGGGGTGATGTGAACAATAAGTTGGAAACTAAGGAGTATAGGTGGATTTTACAGCTGCAAGCTCTCCGGTCACCTGGTTTGAATTAAACTGTTTGAATTAAAGCTATACTTAAATTAAAAAAAAATGCAACTTTTATCTACTATTTCATTAAATGTTTCTGTTGTAATTGATTGATTTTAATTGGCTGCATGTGTTATATAAGTGTTATTTAAACTGTGCTTTTTAGAATACTGTTAGCACTGAGGAAGGGTATATGTTACCTGAAAGCTTTGCATATTAAAAAACATCTTACAATATGCCGGAGTGACTGTTTCTTGTTTTGAGTCTACTACCTACTGCCTCACTCCTGGGAGGAGCTGTCTGGGTACATAACGAAAAGTTTTCAAATGGCTTAAAATTAGAAATCCTGAACTCTTCTCTAGACAGAGGGGTTTTATTTGGGCCTTCTGCTATGCAGGTGCTCAAATAATGGAATGAAAGAAGTGAACTAATGCAGGGAGTTTCTAAGATTTTTCAGGTCCCCAAATTATTTCCCAAATCCTGTGCTGCTTTTAAAAGACAAAAGTATGCTACTTGTGAACACTTGTCTGACTACCTACCTTCCAAATGACTCTTCCCAGCAGCACTTTCCTCCAGTCAAACATCTTACCCAGTTACAGCATGGCTACTTTTCCCAGTCCTGCTGTTCTTTTCTGCAACATACCTAAAAAGAAGAAAGTCAAAGCATGAGTCCTTGCCAGAAGTGTAGGTTCAGTCAGTGCCACAGTCAATGATAGGTGATCCTGCAGTGGCCAGCGCTGCATACTCAGACCACTTATTGGGTCCTGGAATCCCTGTCTTGTATCCTTGCTGGCCATTATGGATTAAGGTCAGTCACATCTGGTTTGGCTGTTCCAGTGTGCAATGTGGGCATGGGAGAACCATCCATTTTAGGTGCTGGAGACACCCTAGGAGATGGTCAGGGAAAGAGACCTCTTGCTCGGGATGATATGCTTTCACCTTCTCAGTCTTTATCCAGAGATGCCTCTAGGAGAAAGAAACAAAGTTTATCACTGTGACAACAAGGACATAGTTTCTGATGGGAAAAATGATGTTATTACAATAACTAGTAATTACAATAACTGCAGCAGCTATCTACATACCCCCTGGTGATAACATCTCTTTAATTAATTAAACATATCCTCTCCTGGCTTTCTCAAACACCTACCTAATGAAACCATTCTCCTGGGGGATGTCAACATAAACTGACTATCCATCTCCTCATATAGACCTAGCTCATCTATTAATTTGCACTGCTTCTCCCAACTAATCTCTACCCCTACCCACACTAATAAGCCATACAACTCCATTTGTCTTATTGACTGGATACTAGTCTCAGACTCACGGAAATATCACCACTCAGAAACACTTCCAGACTCACTAAGTGACCATTTCCCAATTAAAGTTCTAAGATTCTCCCCACACTACACCAGACCATATACGTATATTGAATGTTGTAAACTCTTTAACTTCCATACTTTAACAGTCTCCTCTCAGCAATAAATTGATCCTTCCTAACTCACGTACCACTGGATGAGGCAGTACTAAAATTCAACTCGATATTCCTAAGCTCCTTTTCCCCCTTACACACTATAAGAGTTAAATTAATTGCATTCCCCTGGCTTACACATACTACTCACATCCTTATGCAAATTAGAGATAAGGCATGGAAAACCTGGTCTAAAACCAAGCTCCCAACCCATTTACAAAACTACAAAGAGCATCATAACCTTACTAATAAATGCATCATCAATGATAAAAATAATTTTTACAACAATCCACCATCCTCACACATATCCAGCTCAAAGAAATTATGGCACTCCATTAACCAAATATTGCATCCAGGTAACCCTCTCATCTACTAAACGCTGCCCTAGTAATAACTCCCCAAGAAACCGCATCCATCTATTTCATCATATCCATCAGTAAAATGGTTAATTCCACAAACTCTGACACCAAAGCTGTCAACCCTGCAGACCCTCCCACAAGCTCTAAATCCAAAAATTATTTCTGTCTTAAACCAGTATCTACAAGCTACATAAAATCCTTACTTTTCAAACTGAAACCCTGCTCCCCCTCAGTAGATAACACTACCTTCCTTCAGATAGCAGCTAACTATCTAGCCCTTCTTATATCCATAATACTTATCAACTGCTCTATCACTGAATCCAAAGTTCCCTTTATCTGGAAAAAAATCTTTACCTTACCCATACACAAAGGAGGTAATTTCACAGAAATTGCAACTTCAGGCCAATAGCCATATCCCCTCTCTAAAATATTAGAAAAATGCATGCACAAGCAAATCCTCACTTACCTACTACAAGAAAACTTACACCTCCCCCCACTCAACACGGCTTTTGCCCAAAGCAAAGCACATCCACAGTCCTTATATCGTTTATCAACACCATCTCCCTGGCTAGGGATACAGACAAACTAGTGTCTTGCCTATTCCTTGATCTCTCTAAAGCATTAGACACAATCTACCCAGCAGGTAGATACACAGGAAATCCAAAAGGGGAAAAGCAAACAACTGACTCCACGGCAGTGTAAACCACGAATAGTTTATTCCAACATCAAGTACAACACAGAGAAGGATTGAACGCTTTCGTCTCCACCCTGGAGACCTCTTCAGAATCAATTAAACAGGAAAAAGATGCCACTTTTATATGCACACTAATACATGTAAATTAATCATGATTCAATTAACCGTAATTACACCATACTTACAATTGGCCACAACCAATTAGCTGCTGTGATTATAAAACCTTTTAAAACCATAGCTAGTTATGTGAATCAGCATGTCAGAAGTGAATAAAACCACTCATACCTATTGTTTTCTTAAAACTACCCTGTGTGGAAAAATGCCATCCACAATATAAGGTGCCACTTGATTAATAAAAGATGTACATTAATATATAATAAATATGTGTATCTATGTATAAAAAAATGTATATATATATATATATATATATATATATATATATATATATATATATATATATATATAAATATAAATATATAAAAGTATATACAATAAATATATAATATTGTATTATGTAATAAATATTATATTAAATATTACATTATTAAATATACACATAAATAAATAAAAAGAATAATGAAGTAATAAAATAATATAAGTGATGTGATATTGTATTATTAAAAAAGCATATGTTATGTATTGGTTTTGAGAAATATTGTTGATGTTAAAATGTGTGAAATAAATGTTGTATGTATAGACGTAGTAATGCTGAAATAAGTAAAACCAAGTATAGAATAAATATAACCCAATCGGGTGAAATGCAATTCTGAAAATGAAGTGTGAATATATACACAATGCAAAAACTCTTATTATAGGGAATGGGTATGTTTCTTAGGATCAGAAGCCAGTAATTTTAATGCTGGTGTGATGGATATACAGTCATTCATCCCTTTGCCATTGCAAGCATCTAATCTAAGCTGCCATATCATTTCCCTGTATAACAATTTTGTTACCCAATCTCCCCCTCTATCGGGAGTTTCAACTATTTCCAAGGCCCAGAATTTGAAATTGGCATTAGAACATACTATAGAGTGCCTATAAAGTGCATTATTCACATTCTTATGGTTAATGTCTCTAGTGTGTTCATATATTCTTCTACGTAGGTGTCTCTCTGTTTTCCCTACGTAGAAGCACCAACAAGATGTACAGTATGCCAAATAAACCAGGCCTTTTGTGTAGCAACTACTGTATTTACTTGCTTTTAGGGTAGTTCGAAGACTAGGCAAATAAATGGATTTTTCATCTGCTATAAAGGGACATTGGGGGCATCTATTACACCTAAAAGTCCCCCTCTTGTTGCTAGTAGTACAAGAACTATCAGCACTAGATCCATCCTTACCATATTCTAATATATTTTTTAGATTGTTATTCCTCCTGTAACTATAGGTGAGTTTGTTCTTAAAAACATTCACCCTCATAGGAATAGTTTTAAACATTTCCCATACACTGTTAATACTTCTCCTGAGCCATTCAATATTGTTGTGGTATGTCAAAGTCAAATATGGGGTATTTTTCATTGGACTTCGATCTCTCTGCTCATGATCTGATGTGTTATTCACATTACTAATCAATATATTTCTGTTAGATGATCCACTACTCAGTAGTGGAGTATACTTAGTATTCCTGTGTGTTATAACCAACTTTTTAGTGTCTTCAATCAAATAATATGGATATCCTCTTTGTAAAAACATGTTGTTCAGTGTAGTTAGTTCCTTCAAAAACTCTTCTTCTTCGCTCGTCATTCCAGAAGCCCTAATCATCTGTCCTTTTATGACGTTCTTTTTCAATACAAGGGGGTGGTCACTGTCAAAATGTAAATATGCGTTTGAGAAATTCTCTTTCCGATATATAGCCGATGTATATCTCCTTGTAGTTTTATCTTTCATTAGTTTAACATCCAAATAATGAATTACACTCTTTTGAACCTCATATGTAAAACTAAGGAATGATGTACTCTTATTAATAAATTCAATAAAATTGTAAATATCTTTTTCCGGGCCTTTCCATAAAATTAAAATATCATCCAAAAATCTGTAGTAGCTATGCATATGTTGATGGTACTCAGATGAAAAAACATAATTCTTCTCCCAATAAAGCATAACAATGTTAGCATAAATGGGAGCGCATGCCGCTCCCATTGCCACTCCTTCAATTTGGTGATAGTATTCTCCCTGGAAATAGATATAATTGTTCCTTAGTACCAATTCCATATTCTCAAGTATAATGCGGAATTCCTCGGGTTCAAGAAAGTCCATTTCCAAAAGTGTCTCCTCAAACCATACTAAACCATTGTCATGGGGTATTACCATGAAAAGATCTTTAACATCAATGGTTATAAAAATAATTTCATCATTGTAGTTCTCATTATTTATTTTTCTTAATAAGTCCCATGAATCAATCAATATATGCTGATGTTTCAGGTGATAACTTTTTAACTTAATATCAATATATATATATATAGCTAATGGTTGTGTTTTAGAGCCCTGTGCTGACACAATGGGTCGCATAGGGGGATCATTAATGCTCTTATGAATTTTGGGAATGCCGAAGATTGCTGGAATGACCGGTTTACTAACTTTGAAAAATTCAAATAGGTCTTTATCATACAAACCTTGTAATAAGTTATCTTCAAGAATATAATCAATTTTTGAGTATGAAATATTTATTTCATTTTTAGATACTATAGTGTAACTCTTACTGCTAAGTATATTCAGCATTCTTCTGGTGTAATCCCATTGATCCATGATGACCATACCACCCCCCTTGTCAGGTTTCATTATTCTAACTTTTTTATTTCTTTTTAACAATTGAAGGAGCTCATTTTCTTCATCTGTCAGATTAGTCAATCTAGCATTGTGGTTGCTAGAGTAGTTGCTTCTAATAACACTACAAACAACATTCTCAAAACTCTGAATGTCATGTTGAAGTGGTGGGTTGTATATACTGCGTCTTTTTATACCTCTGAACTCATTTTCACTTCTCTTATTTTCAAAAATCACAGATAAATTCAACCTTCTTGTAAAAAGTTTTATATCTAGTAGTATATTACTAATACTAGGAATTTGATGTGGCACAAAAGTAAAACCTTTAGTAAAATGTTTGAAAAAAGTATCATTAATCTCCATTCCTGTATAATTAAAAATGTTAAAATCATTAGATGAACAAATAATAGAATTAGCTAACACACTTTCATCATCATTATCAGAATAAAGACTATGTGAAGGGATGTCATAATTCACATCAACTTCCCCTGTACTTGTGTTTAATTTCTGTTTTGTCGGTAGTACCCCGCCGCCTGGGCATAAGATTGTTGCTGTGGGGTCCTGTTTTTTAACCTCTGTGACCTTCTCGGGCCAAATTCCTCTAAAGGGAAATTATTTGTATAATAGTCTTCCTGATAATTGACCCTAGAGTCATCCTCATCAACCACAGTCTATTGGTTGTGGTATTCATCATTGTTTCCCACATGTAACCCCTCCCTACTGTGATCAACATGACATACATTAGTGTAATGGTTAACACCCCGAGATTGATATAGTCTATGATAGGGCATGTTGTCACTATAAGCATTGTTTGACTCATAGTCTTTCAAATCACTTCTCAATTTTGAGATTTTCCTATTATAATTTCGTGATGTAGTAGCATCAACATCCTGTATAGTCCTATAGTATATTCTTTTGTACTCATCCATTGAAAACAACAAATCATCAGATATTTCCTTGTACAATCTATCAATGATAATTTTGTCTTTTTCCATTCTACTTTCATTATGTTTCATAAGTACTTTAATTACTGATAACCCACATTCATTAAAAATAGCACATACTTCTTTAAATAATACATCATCTGTTTCAAAATTGATATTGTTTGGGAATTTTGTAATTCTAAGTCCCTTAGGTACAATATGTTCATGGAGACATTTACTAAAGTACCAGTTTTCCACTGACAAATTTTTGTACTTGGTTAACAGTAATTTAAAATTTTTACATTTGTCTTTGTAAGTAGTATTGTTATTATTGTATCGTTCTGGTTCTCTTACATTATTATGTGAAAATGATTTATTCAACCAACTGTTGAAATCCATGTTGTGGTATTTAGTAAAATCATTTTCTCCCTGGTGGGGTATATTGTGCTGCCCAGTGTTATTCGAAGATCCAGTTCTGACTTCCTGAATAGTAGGTAGTTCTCTATGGGGTCCATGAACCCCTCTCTCCTGTGGTACCAACACCGCTCCACTGGTTCTAGGGCTGCTGTGTGCGCAGGGTATAGAGTTCCCTGACTCTTCCTGTGCACTATTTTGCGAGTAGCTTTGGATAATTTTAATTAACTCGCTGAGTAGTGAATGATCACCAGACATCTTTTTATGTACTATCTTTCTGTTGGATAGTAAAACAGAATCAATGTAGTCGTAAAATAGTAATTCTTTTCCAGATAGTACAAACCAAACCCCACAAATAATAACTAAAAGTTCTTGTCAGTGCTAGCAGCACTCGTAAGTAAAGTCAAAAGGTTTCGGAATTACGGTTAATTGAATCATGATTAATTTACATGTATTAGTGTGCATATAAAAGTGGCATCTTTTTCCTGTTTAATTGATTCTGAAGAGGTCTCCAGGGTGGAGACGAAAGCGCTCAGTCCTTCTCTGTGTTGTTTGTACTTGATGTTGGAATAAACTATTCGTGGTTTACACTGCCGTGGAGTCGGTTGTTTGCTTTTCCACTTTTGGATTTCCTGTGTATCTATCTGCTGGGTTTTGTAATTCGTAGTCCTTTGGATTGTTTATTAGACACAATCTCCCACCTCCTGCTGTTGGCCAAACTCTCTGACCTTACGTTTTCCACCTCAACTAGACCCTGGTTTATAGTTACCTCATTGACTGACAGCAAACAGTAAAATGACTCTCTACAATCTCCCCTGCACTTCCAACTAAGATGGGAGTTCCCTAAGGATCAGTTCTTGGCCCCTTACTCTTTAACATCTTTACTAATCTACTCTATACTTCCTGTCCACAATCTTCACTTGTACAATATGCAGATGACGCTGCTGTCATCACCATTGCTGAAACCCTCTCTGAACTTAACTCCATTACCCAAAATTCCTTGATATCCATCGAAAACTGGCTTACAAAGAATCAGTTAATCCTAACTCCTAAAAAAACGAAACTCTTGCCTTTTCGACCAAAAACCCAAAGCCACCTCAAATCTACTTTCTCTGTCAATAAAACTCCTATCACAGCTGAATCAAACACTAAGCTTCTTTGGATCATAATAGATGACATACACAACTGAATAATAAAAAAAAACTATCAAAAACTTGGTCTTCTTTATAGAAATAAAAAAATTCTGTCAAATGAAGATAAAATCACCACATCCCATGCCTGCCTTCTCCCAAGCCTATTTTACAGCTCACAAATCCTCATTAACCTTCAGAAGTCCCTCTTAACAAAATTAGAAACAATTTTAATAAAGTTGCCAGATTCGCTGGTAATCAGTCCTTTAAATCTCACCACTGTCTTTCTCTGAAAAGCTTGACCTGGCTAGAATTTCTCCACTAGCTACTACTTTCTCAGCTTCAGGTCATTCATTCCATCCTGTATCCATCCTCCTTCTGTTCCAACATCTCCTCTCTTGTCTCCACCTACACCCCTCCCAGGACTGCCCAAAACACAGACCAAAATCTACTTCAAATTTACAAACCTAAACACAAAATAGGACAAAACCTCTATAGCTTCTCCCCTGCCCTCTCTTGGAACAAACTCCTCCTGGATATTAGAAGCATTCAGAACAATTCAAATCTGCAACCAAAAACTTTCTAAGAAGTATCTGAACCTGCCAATGCACAGACCTTCTTTAACTGTCTACCGTTACCTCCTCAGCTGTCTCCCCCCACCCCTTTTTTCTGTTATCCTCATTCAACAAACAACTGTTGAAACTGACTTGTAAATAGCTTAGACTACCTACTCAGACTTTCTACTCAAATATGTTTATGTATATACTATTTGTTTAACTAAATATCAAGAGGCTAAATGCTTTCAGATACTTCTTTTCCTATGTTGCTATGTAGTTACAAACTTTGTAACTATGTTCTTGATAATGACTATATGTCTTTGTAAAATCCCTGGTGCCTTAAAAGTATAAATTGCTAACTACAAACTCACTTTTTGAAATATTCTACTATACTTTGCATATGTGTTAACTGTGGAGCTTTTCTCCCCGGGCCTCCGCTGAAAAAGGGCGACTGCTCAGACTAACCAGGTCAACAAATGTCAAATAAATAAATAAAAATAATACATATTACCTTAGCCAAGAGATTCTTCAGGCTTTTAACCATGAGTGTCACATGCCTCATGCTGTTCTTTATTCCTCCACTGCTAGAGAAGAGGATGTTTGTTCAGAGGGTTTTGAGTTAGACAGAGACAAGGTAGTGTCATCTGACAATTCCACAATTTGACTCAAATTAGTGATTTTCCTACCAGATGAAATATCTTAGATCTTAGTTACAAATATTCCAGGTAAAATTTCTGAGATAAACCAACTGTGCCCATTAGGCAATTCAGATCACTTAGTTTTTGAATTTAATATAATAACTAAAGCATTTCATACGAATCAACAAAAGAGTATTTTTGATGAGTCTAGGCTGTTCGATCTGAATATTATTAATCAAATAAATTCTATGGACTTGATTTCCTCCGAGGTAAATAATGTTGTGAATAAATGGCAGGACCTTTGAAAACATTTGGATTTATCTGGGTGTATAAAACCATAACTAACAGTTTGCTGAGGACTATACTTCCATGACAGAATACTGGTCATACTAAACCTGAAGAAAAAAAAGAGGAAGAAATTTAGACTCTGAAAAGGGTTCACGGGAACTTATTTAAAGCAGGCATATAACAGTCTGCAGATTGTTAAGTGCCTCTTTGAGATTAGCAAAAAGTAAATTTGAAGACAATTTAGTGAATAACCCTTGTTCTGAGAAATTGTATTCTTATGATAGCTACATCAGTAATAAGGTTTAATTCTTTCAGACCAATTTATGGTTGAGGTTTGAGAATTATTTGTGAATTTGTTCAACGAGCACTTCTTGGCAGATGCTACACAGTTTGACGATGTTTCTGATTTTAGAATTTTAATAGAAGATGATCGTATGTACCCAGTTTTCAATTTGACCATTATGTGAGTATCTTTTAGCCATATTAAACAGGGTAGTGGTATGGGACCTTATAATATTCCAGCCATTTACTGGGCATATTGCAGTAAATATATTTTGACTACTGTCACTCATTTTTTTTTAATAACTTGTATTCTGGCATTGTTCCTGCAAGCTAGAAACTTGCAGACATAATTCCAGTTCATAAGGGGGGCCCAACAGACAATATAAGTAATTATAGACCTATCAGTAACCACAAAAGCACTGAGTGGAGAAAAGCGATGCACCGGACAGCTCAGGAATAAAATCAGATTCCAGTTTATTATAAAATATCACGAGTAACACAAACACGTTTTTAGTCACAAATTCAGACTTCATCAGACGACTAACCACATTTCTAGCACATAATTTATATCAACTGCAATAAAACAATTAATTCAAACCATCCAATCGGGAAAGTTGCTCATAAATAGTAATTACATACAGCTTATTAAAAATAAAACTTTCATATCCAAAAAGGAAAACAATGAATGAATGTTTCATAATACACAATAAAAAATGTCTATGATTCTAAATCTACTAAACTGAATAGTTAAATAATTTCATATAAACTCTTAAAAATAAGGAACTAATATGAACGTATGTGAACAGAATAATCACAGCAGCCTTTTCATATAATAAAGACAACAGCACCCTCTAGAGGTCTTCATAAAACATCACATTAACACATCACAATAAATAACAGAATCACTGCTCCAAATCAGGCTGACCTGAATATAAAAATTGAAAAGGAATGCCATGATACAAGCTCCAATTCTGTAAATGAGCCTATTAAATATGTAAATATAAATAGAAATAGAATAAATAAATAGATAAAATTAATAAATATTTGTATTAAATATATAAAACATATATATATATATAAATTGTATTAAATAAAATATATGTTGTACAATGTATATCTTAGCGGAATAAATACGGCTTAAAATACTAATTAAATTGATCAATCATATAAAAACTAAATGTAATCCTAAAGTCTAGCCGCTCTCATTTTTAACACTGATGTAAGGGAGACAGAGTCATTTAATCCTGGAGCCCTATTGGCATCTAAGACCAATTGTCAATAAAGTTCACGATACTCTATTTGGGTTTCCCATGGCCCACCTCTTTCATCCTGTTGTACCTCTTCAATAATAAAATAATGAATATTTTGCCAGAGGGCAGGATAAAATATGTTTGTAAAGAGCATTGGTAAGTTTTTTGTTTTTTATATTTTTGTTTTATAGACCTATCAGTTTTACTTTACAGAAGGGGAAGAATTTTGAGGGATGCCTGCTTTCTTTTCATAATCAATACTTTCAGAGTTGTTTAATGGACCTCACTCAACATGGTTTCACAAAAAAACAGTTCTGTGTTTACTAATTTAATTTAATTTTATGACCCAATGACAATTGTATTAGAGATGGGTATGCCTGTAGTGGTGGTTTATTTGGATTTGTCTAAGGCTTTTGACAGTGTCTCTCATTCTGCTTTGGTAATACAATGTTCAAACACAAAGTTAATACATACATTATTTGCTGGGTGGCTAACTGTCTTTGTGGTACATTGCACAGAGTAAGGATAGGAAATTTCACATCTAGCTGGCTTGAAGTGAACAAAGGGTCCCCAGGGCACAGGGCTCAGTTCTAGGTCTAGTATTGTTCAACCTAGTATTTTCATTAATTCCTAAGATATCTAATGTTTGGATGGCCAAGTGTGCAGACAATATTAAACTAGGTTGTGTTATTACATCAGCAGAGGATCTTGACCACTTTTCACACGTACACATTTGGTGGCTGAATGGTTAGACTTAACTGGACTAAAAGTTACTAAGGATAAATTGTAAGTCTTTGCATTTTGGGAAACCAATGATTGAATATCAAATAACCTTACGTCCTCATGAGTTCAGAAATTGACAGATTATAAGGATTTAGCTATTGTTATATATAGTAATTTTAAGTACAAGACTAATGCCTTAAAAGTTAAAGCTACAACATGTTGTTTTGCTCCTACAAGAAAGGTGATGGTCTGGTTTGAGAAGGTATTCAACAAAAATTTACATTACTAGTAAAGATATATCATATCCATCTAGACTGGAAAGTCTAGACCTCTTTTCAATCAGTTACAGATATCTGAGGGTAAATGTTGTTTGGCCTAGAGGGGACTCTGGAGTAAAGAATATTGAATTTTGAACACAAACATATTAACCAGAGGTGCATATTTTGCTTACAGAACTGAGCAGTCAATAACAGTCTTAAGAACAAACTATTTAATGCAGTCATTGGTTCAACTTGGAACAGGTTTCCTTTACATATTTGACAGTGTTTTTCTTTGCAGATATTTAAAAAACAAATTGATACCTGGTTAGGTCCCAGGGTGTATGCATTCATTGACATGTCTGTGTTCTGAATTAACTTTCGCCTTTACGCATGAATTAATGAACAATTGAACAATATTTATCATATTGATAACTGCTGCAGTAGCATTATTAGCTGTATGGGTAGATTAACCCATCTTAATCTGACTGCAAGGAGGAAGGAAGATGACCCAGGGGCCCATGGAAAATGGTCCTAGCAAAGCCTGTCCTACACCCGGAGAAGGAATCTTGTTTTTAACGCTTTGTTTAAGGTATGCACAGAAGACCAAGTTGCTGTTTCTAGAATACTTCTAGAATCCATCCCTTCCCAATAAGCCACAGGTAAAAGTCCACAGAAGCCTTCAGACTTCTTTTTTGTCTGAAGAAGTCCGGATAAGATCCGGACGAAAAGCGCTTTACATAAGTTTGTACGAGGAGTCCTGTTTTGTATTTTTAGTTGGAGTACGTGTGTGTACTTTTTATTGAGTTTACGTGGCATTTTATGCTAATAAAAACTTGGACAGTTCTGTTGCGTTTGGAGGTTGGTGCTTCTGTGGACTTTTACAGTTTGTTTTTCGTCTATTGGTGCTTGTTTGTAGTAAGCCACAGGTAAAGCCTAGACCCTGGTAGAATGAGCTTTGACTGTGCCTGGTGTTGCATTTGATATGGTAGATAAAACTAAAGGTAATAGCATGAGACAACCATTTGGAGATAGTCTGCTTTGGTTGTCCTTTCTTCATACCTTCACAAGAAATGAACAGCTCAACACAGTTCCTAAAAGATTTTGTTCTGTCATAATAGTACATGAACTGTCTGTTGACATCCAAGGTATGAAGTATCCTTTCTCCCTCATTTTTAGGTTGTGGAAAGAAGATAAGGAGATGAATAGCTTAACTCAAAGTAAACTCTGATTGCACTTTCAGGATAAATGAAGGACTATTTCTTAAGAAAACCATGTCTTTGTAGAAAACGAGATAAGGCTGATTCACCATAAGAGCTTAGTTCATAGGTTCATAGGTTGGTACTAGGCTATCGGCCCTAGGGCCTATACAAGCCTAGCCATAAAAATTCCCTGGCTATTTCTTCCCACAATATTTACTTCCCTAAACCCCTGTCTAGCAGAGTGACTGACGTGATCCCCGGGGTAAAGTTCCTATCTCCCATCCAGTCGTCAAGGTTCCTTTTGAAGAGGGCCGAGGAGGCGCTCTGCTTGACATGTATGGGCAGTCTATTCCAGAGTATGGGGAGTCTCTGGGTCAGGAACCTATCCCTCCAGCATGTTTTGCTTATTGTGATGACAAGATTTAGGTCTCTGGAGCATGTGGCTCTGATGGATTGGGGTTTCTTTAAGTGTAGCATGTCCAACAGCTGTGGGTTTGACATGGCCTTGTATGTTAAGCAGAGATTGCCTCTGAGTAGACGATATGCGACAGAGTATAGCTGGAGTTTTTTTAGTCGGTCAGCATAGGGCATCTGCTTTAGGCCTGTGATTCTTTTAGTGAGGTGTTTCTGCGGCCTTTCCATTTGTTCCAGATGTCTTGTGAGGTACATACCAAATGGGGCATTGTACTCCATGATGGGTCTAATGAGGGATGATTATAGTGGGACAATGACCTCGTTTTTTCTGGATGAAAACTCCTTAGTGATGAGGTGTGCCACATAGAAGGATTTCCTGACTGTTGTGGACATGTGGTTATTGTAGGTGAGACCACTGTCCACCTGTGTTCCTAAGTCTCTTATCACACTTTTGGTGTTTAGTGTATTGCCACCTATGTGGTAATTCATAGGTACATGTTTTTTCCCAAAGGGGATAACTATACACTTCTTGACATTGAGCTTGAGCCTATGGCTCTGGCAGCAATAATCTGTTTCTGTAAGGCTGTTTTGTAGAATATCCACATCATTTGGGGATTCAATAATGGCTCCCAGTTTGCAGTCATCTGCGAACTTGGTTAGCCGGAGTCCCTCAGTGTTGGCCTGTACTTCAGAGAAGTAACAAACAAGTGCAGTCCCAGGAATGAACCCTGAGGTACTCCACTTGTCACTTGTCTGGAGCTGGATTTGGAGTCGGCTACATTTATAGTGTGGCTTCTGTCAGTAAGCCAGTTGGCAACCCATCGAGTGATGTAGGGATTTATGCCCACCTTAGTAAGTTTATATGGGGGATGGTGTCAAAGGCCTTGGTGAGGTCCAGATAAGCTGTGTGAACTGCCTTACCCTCATCCACAGCTCTGAAGACTGATTCGAAGAAGTCAATCAGGTTCAGGAGACACGATCAGCCCTTCATGAATCCAAACTGGGTGGGGTCCAGTGCTTGAAGGTTGCCAGTGTCTTTGTTTATAAGTTCTATGGCCTTGCAGATCAGGCTTGTCAAACTGATGGGACGGTAGTTCCCAGGATCCAAGGTGGACCCCCCCCCCCTTGTGGAGTGGGATAACTGTAGCTGTGCACCACTCAGTGGGCACGAATCCTGAGGTGAGGCTATGATTAAACATGACACTTGGAACTCAGATACTGTTTTTGCAGATGTTAGAACAATCATAACACCATTTTCTGTGTTAACTTGAAGTCAGTCTCATGAACTAGTTCAAATGGAGGAAGTAATATTTTTTCCAAGACAATATTAAGATGACAAGTAGTAGGTATGCAAAACCCTTTTCAAAAATATTTTCTACAAGAGATTGCATTGAAAGAGGGGGATCCATGGGTGGAAGTGCTGAAATGGCCGACAAATAAAACTTAATGGATAAATAAACACACCAGAGGATAGTAACTCACAGAAATGTTGTAGTAGCAGGCAAGAGACACTAGCCCTAAAGGTTGCTGATTCTTGTCTTGGCACCAACTAGAAAATCTTCTACATTTACTAAAATATGATTTTCCAGTAGTAGCATGTTTTCTTGCCTCCTCTAATACCTGCTGCATATCCTCAGAAAATAAGTGCCTAAAGGCATTAAGATTCCATCATCCAGATAGTTAGTTGTAGTTCTTTGGGGTCAGGATGCATCAAACAGTCCTTGTCCTGTCTAAGTATGTCCAGTCTGTGAGGTAGCTTGTGATAACTGCTCTTGGCCATTTCCAAAAGAAGAGAGAACCACTGTTGCCCTGGGCCAGAAGGGAGTCATCGCAATGATCTTTGGTGAGTCCTTCAGAATCTTCAGAAGGATGGCCAAGCATATAGGAACATTCCTGTCCATGGAAAACAAAAAGTATTTGTTTTTCAGACATTCTTGCATACAGTCCCAAAGCAGAAAGTGATTGTTGTGAATGACAGCAAAAAAGATTTGAGGTGTTCTCCACAGCTGAATCAATTCCATTTGTGATGGTCCATCCTAGTCATGCTCAGCTTGTCTGCCATGAAATCTTGCTCTGGCAGTATGCAAGATGCCTGTAGAGTGAGAGTGTGCTGAAAAGCTATATCCTAGACTACCATAGCTGGTCTGCACAGAGAGGATAGGCTCTGACTTCCCTGTTTGTTTATGTACATCATCACTGTGGTGTTTGTAAACACTTGCAACAGTTCAGGGAATTATAGATGTTTGACTGCTGAGAGATTGTTTACGTGACATATTTTTTTACATTTACATGTTTTGGTCTGTCTTTTGTGTTCCAAAGACCCAGCAGCTGTATTCCCTTAAACACTGCCCCCCCCCAACAAAGTTTGAGGTTTCTGTTACTGCAGCCTGTGCTGGAGTTGGAATGGGAAATGACAGACCTGAAATCTGATGAAAACTGTTCTCTGCACCAAAATAATCTCCGTTTACACAAACCCCAAAACTGGAAGCCAGAATGTCAGGGGATGTTAATGTTGAGATCATACATGTTTCAGATGCTATTTTTTAACATTTTAACTGCTACTGAATTTTTCTCTTGTGCTGTCTTGCCAGAGGGATCATGAGAATCATAGATGTCATGAGACTCAGAATCTTGAGAAATTCCCAGGCTAAGGCAGTAGTCTCAGTGGAATGAAATTCAAGTCTAGATCTAAATACAGTTCTGTTTTTTCCTTGGATGAAAAGCTGAACTGAGGTATCTTGGAAACACCCCAAGAATCCAATCCTGTGAGAAGGAACCCCAGTTGGTGTAGGAGATCTCTCTACCAAGTGAGAGATTCCTGACACTTTGAAAAAGAGTGTACAAAGATAAACAAGGAAAAAAAATATCTTGCAGTCTGCAGTATGCTGTCACTGGAGCTAAACACATTGTAAATAACCTTGGAGCAGTGAGTAGACCAAAGTGTAATACAGAGAACTGACAGAGTGATCTAGACACAGAAAACCATAAGAAATGTCTGAGATCTGGGTTGATAACCATCTTTTAAATCAAAGTTCACCAGAAAAAAGCAGAATGGGAGGAATGTTGTGAGGAGATAACATGCTGAACTTTGGCACTTTCATAAATTGGTTTGGAAAAGAAAGATCAAGAAACATTTGCGAATAAAACACTTCACCTAGCTGAGGAGGAGGGGAAGCTTCTTATACCCCTGATGCAGTGAGTGGTGAAGGACAGGATGGAAAAACAGAAGTTTAGACTGGCAGATTAGAGGCAATCCCTTGAAAAAGAGCGAGACTTCCAGTGCCATCTGGGACCTTGATGAATTGCTTTCAGAACCCAACTGTCTAAAACTATCTGTTGCCAAAGGAAGAAATGGAAGTTCAGACTTTCTGGAGGAATTAGAGGATTACCATGGTGGGGATGGGGGAGTCTTGTACATAAGACAGTCTAATAAGTCTGAGTGACCATGTCCTTTGTTCTGGGGAATTCCATCTTTCTTTTTGAAACCTCCTGCCATTACTTTTTAAAAGTTTGCTTACCAGCAGCTTTCTGTGTTTGCATATTTTGCTTTTTGAAAAAGGGTGACAAGGTAGCTTTAATTCCCTTGACAAACTTGGAGAAGGAGGGCTGAAAATCTGAGAAATTACTTGAATCAGCTAACCTCTTATCACACTTTAAGGCCCATTGCAGCAGGTGATCCAAAAACTAACTTTCTGTCTAAGGGAGAATTCAACATTTCAGCTTTAACATCCTCGGGAAGATTTTGAGTACGCAACCAAACACACCTCCTCTTAACAGTTCCAGTGGAAGCCCTGGAATTGGCATTAGCAGAAACATAAGCATGTTTCAGCAGTGGGCAGCTACTTAAAACAGAAGCAATCAGGTTATACAAACATTTTTTTTTGTTCAGGAGTCAGGAGGGGGAAACACCATAATATTCCTCATGTTCTCAAAAGAGGCATATGAGTGTGACAGTTGGTAATTCTGAAAACAAGTGTTGCAGGAGAATACACTTTTTCCCTGAATTTATCAAAATCTTTCCTATCCTTGTCAGAAGGGGAAGGATTAGTATTAACCAGATGTTTAGCAGCACCTGGGTTCCTCAGAGAAAACACTACTGGGTCTGTGCTGAAATTAATATACAAAATGTATCAGATTGAGACACTTTCTACAATCTATCAATCTTTCCACTGTCTTGGGGGCAGCAAGCAGGTTGTCAAGCAAGTTACAGGCTGTAACAGATACATCCTCCAATGCAGAACGAATAGGACGAATTAGGGTAGGTATAGGAAAATTCAGTTGCATTAAGTTGAAATACTTATTCAGAGGCCATGGAATATCTTTATGTTCTCACTGAAACAACTGATTCATTCTGGAAATTATTGTTTATTTTATTTATTTTACATTTGTTGACCGGGCTAGTCCAGCTGGATATATGTCCATTTTCAGGGGCATAGCCAGTGTGATTTGAGGTAGGGTTTGAGCTTGCTTTTAAATAGTTTCAGAAGATGAGAATCCTTCCAAGGGACTGGCAGAAGCCATACTTTTCTAAGAAGCTAAATCAGAAATAAGAGGAGAAAAAAACAGAAGCTGTCTCTTCACAATCATTTTGTGGTTCAAAATCTTGAACCTCTTCAGAAAATGAAAAATCACTTTTCTCTAGCCAGAAACAGCAGAACTGGAAGGCTCAACAACCTAAACTATATCCTGATCTAAGCTCAAATCGCTCCTGTCTAGAGTAACTAAAACAGGAGAAGATATATGTCTAAAGTTTATGCTTCTTTTTGACAGTAATTTCTAAAGAAACAGACACACTTTTGCCAGGCAAAACCTCCATAGGTGTAGACATTCTGTTTGGTTAGGTAGAGAGGTGTGCCCTGCTACTTCTCCCAGAACTGAAAAGATTAGATAAGGTGTTTATCTCATAGACACAAGGTACATGGTTTGATTCTCACATTTGGAAGAGCAATTGGGTAGGCTTAAAATGGCCACAAGGGCAGCTAGCCTAATACTTACCCATGAACTTGTGAACTTATGAGGAATCGGAAATGGCCACAGCAGAGTCACCTGTCTGTGGCTGAGACTTTTTTTGCAGTTTGCTGTGATGGCAAAGTCTGTTCATTGATTTTCTTTTTAGTGGCTGGTAGAAGGAAGAACTGAGAAACCAGCTGGCCAAAAAAGATGCCTGATTCCCAGGGAAGCCTAGCAGCAGTGGTTGGTAAAACAGGTAAGTAGCAAAAAGGTCCCTTTTAAAATTGTAAAACACAGTGAAATGCATTTTGAACACTTACCCCAACCCACAAAAGTAAAATAACCATTTTTAACAAAGAAAAAGTAGTTTTAACATTTTTTTCCACAAAACTAAAAAATAGAGCTCCTGTTTAAACATTAAAAGTCACATAATAACCTATAAAAACTTTTACTTACTATAAAATAACTTATTTTACAGTAAAAGTTCAGTTTCAATCCTAAAATTAACAACCGGAAGGTTTTCTCCCCAAAGGGAACTTATCTAACCAGCAGTAAAAACAGTTAGCTGACTAATGATCCTCAAAAGCCCAGAAGAGGGGCTCTCTTCAGTTGCAGGAAAGCTCTAAAGGATTTGACACCCAAACCACACTTTTCTTCAGCTCAGCTTGAGCTGAATAACAGTTTGGATAGGTGGATGCTGCCCTGAAAGCTTTGGAAGCTGGCCAGCTGTTAAATCCCGTACAGGATATGACCCATGTAGCTAAGGCTACTGCAGTAATAATTATTGGAACATCTCTTGTTACGGAAAGATGTTCATCATTCTCACTTCACTGTGGGTTGTATCCTGCCAAGGATACAGCAAACAGACAACTTCCAAAAATGTTCATCCCCTCCCACATTGCCACACTGGCTGCTTATAGGCTGAACCTTTTTTTGAGGAAGCTATATAAATAGCTAGAGTGTGGAAAAAAATCGTAATTTTCTTGTTACCTTAATTAATAATGGCTGAAAGACTTCACAGGAAACAGCAACTATCTATGGGCTTCATTTCTGGCAGATAAGTCCCCTTAAGGGAGCATTTCTACACAGAAAATATTGCCTTTTTATATATTTGTTTAACTATTTTTGATGTATTTTCTTATTTTCTGAAGAATGATGGCAATTGACTGTAGATGATTGTCACTGTTAAGGTACAAAAATGGAAAAAAGGGGTTGTAGATAGATGGATGGATGGCAATTTTATTAATATCGTAAGTTTCTTGTCAGAAACTGCTGTCTTTAAAAAACTGCTTATTACTGAACACTGTCACTGGTTTTGAGAAAAAAATGTATTGGTTTTGAGACTTTTTAACTGAAGTATAAGGATTTAAAGCTTGAGAAGTGTTTTTATATACTGAAAACACTTACCCCAGGATTTAAATCTATGTAGGCACCGTGTAGAGCCTACATGGAATGTATCCATGTACATGGCCATGGTCTCTCCCTTGGCAGCGCACCATGCATATTAATGATGGCGCGCTCCTGAGGGAGAGCCGAGGAACATGGATATTCATTAGTGTAGGGAGAGGTGTAGCGGCTAACTGTGGCTGCAAATCAGTGTGAGACTCCCTGCAGTGGTCCCTGCCACTGTGGCAATGTTGTGAAGTGTGTCAGTTGTTGAATGTGTAAATGTCCTGTTTTAATTGTATTGTAATTTTTTTTTTAAAAAATGCATGTTTGCTCGATGCAGAGTGCAGCACAGCAATGCCAAGCTCTGTTCACAGATAGTCAGCCGACACCTGCCAGACATCTAAAATTAGAAAACAGATGTAATTAACTATTTCCCTAATATGTTCAAGCATTTGTAAGCGGGTTTAAGCATGTTTGTGAGATGCAGTGCTCCACACTGCTAACAGGTAGCTCAGTGGTATATGTGATGGCATACTAGATTCCTTAATATCCACGTATCTAAATGGGTAGAGTCATATCTTTATGTAATAGGTCCAGGGTTTGAATACATGGAAGGGACAACATCTATGTCATTTTGTTGTACATGTTATGAACACTGTTTTAAAATATGGCTTCACTGTGCTGTTCTGCACACTGCTGAACTGTACTAAAACCTGCTAAGAACTGCTTAAACATGGTAATGGCTGTCAATGTTTGTGCAATGCTCAGCTTCACTAAAACCAAGATTGCGCATGTTTGCATGCAGCTCAGCTCTGTTTAGCTGGTTTGCGGGATGGTAAGCAAAATGGCACTTTTTTGAATGGTGCTCAGTGAAGTGTGAGGGAGGAAAACCAGTCTATAGTAAGCACAATAGGTGGGAATCTGAAGTATTATTTGGAGTCTTATCTACTTTAGATATGGCTAGCAGTGCAGGAGAAGATGTGCACTTTCATGTGCAGAAGTGGGGTATTTTGGAGTCCAGGGTCATGGTTGGGCTCCTTGTGAAAAACCTTGACGATTGGATGCTGCAGGGCAGTTTCCAGGGCTCGGAGTGTAAGGCGGAGGCAAGGGACCAGTTGGCCAGAAACTCACCAGTGTTACTAGTATCCCCCACAGAGGTGAACAGTATCATCCCCAACATGATGACCTGAAAAGGCAAAAGAGAGGAACCTTGGACACCTGGGTCCAAGAAGTGAGGGCTGTGAATGCCCCACAAGTATGTAAGTATATCTTCTGCTCTTTTAAATGAAGGAAAGATTGAATGTCTGCAATACTGGTATGCATAATGATGTGCTTCTCTCCCAACAGCTGCAGCTGTGAGGGTTTGCAATGTTGAGTTGCATGCCGGGCGCTTGGCCAAGTTACTCATGAGTGTGGTGCATACAGATGTATTATGAAAACTGTAGTGCAATAAGCAGGAAAGAGTAAAGCATTAACTGCAATAAAGTATATACAATAAAGTCTGTAGTGCAATAAATGTGGAATTAGAGCTGTAGTGCAATAAATGAATAACAACTGTAGGTCAATAAAAACAAGGAACAAACCAATAATAGCAAGGAAATGGTATACATCAGGATTGTCTTGTCATAACCATTGCAGTAGAGCTGTATTCATTGAGTCTGTAAGATAAGGTTGCTGCAGTCAAGTATAACACTGTAATAACTGTAGAATGAAAATCTAATGGCTGCAAAATGTATAGATTAACTTAAAGCACTGTTCAAGGCTGTCTCTAGGCCAATATCTTTACATAATGCAGTGTCATCCACAGACGTCAGGTAATAAAGTTATATGGGTGAGGTAGCCCGCTCCATGAGCTGATATTGTTTGTTGACTTCACAGATATTTCAACCCACTGACAATAAAATGGGCACTCCAGCATTGTTGATAACAAAAGAAAGCTTAATTACTATATGTATAATGCTTGTATTCCATGCATGTGCATTCTGCTGTAACTGCAGTCTAGTATAACACTATAATAGTAGTCCCAGGTCATAATTTGGTTCAAGGTTAGCTCTAGGCAAATATTAGTCATTCATTAATCAGCAGTGACTCAATAGCTCAGTTTGTTAAATGCTTTGTAAATAGTATGTTTTTCCACACAGTCTGGGGTTCAATTCCAGTAGTATGTAGCAGTAAATATTACAGTAGCAGTCATGTAATGCTTACAGTTTCTCTCTCCACGGGAACTACAGGTAAATGGGTGAGGTAGCCCATATTATGAGTAGATAATTGTGTGTCTAGATATCAAAGACTGCTAAAATTGATAGCAAGAATTTGTTCATCAGCAATGTTGAGTCATAAATAAAATGCATAATCCCAGTATGGCTGTATTCCTGGAATATCTGTTACAAAATTGCTGCAGTCAGTTAATACAGTCTGTGCAGATGTCCCCTGTAGTCACTGCTATTGGGTTGTATTCCCATGCCTGCCAACCAAGGCATGACAGCTGTTTAGTGTCTGTACTTTACACATATATGTCTCTCAAGTGTCACAATTTCACGTACTATAATTAATATTGCATAATCTGTCTGTCACAGCATAACCACGGGAATGATTTCCTGGATTGCAAAGTATTGCCAAATCAGCCCACAGAACACCTTGGTAGTTATAAGAGTCCACCTGATGTGCAGGTGTTCTGTGTAGTTGTGTACCTGCAGTTGTTACTGCTTGGCCAATAGTGTCCAATGCAAATGGCTTGAGAGGTATGTTCATGCTACATCAGCTATAAGAGACTTGTAGTCACTGAACACAAAGAAAATACAGACCCGTAGAGTAGATAGTAGTACTGTTGTCAGGGATATAGCCTGCAGTGTTGCTAACAGACTGCTTTTCTGTCTCTCCCCACCCCTTATCTTCATTTATTTATTATTTTTATTCATTGGTTATGGTTTAGTATTAACATATGTTATTACATTAACTGTATGTTGTATCATGTGTTTTATTATTGTTATGTATTATAATGGTTGCATATTAACATATCTTGTTAAATTACCTATTTTGCTGACCTTGTGCTGTAACTGTTACTGGCATGATGTTAACATACTGTTTTGTTATTTAATGTTGTGTTACACATAAAATGCATTGATATGTAACTGGATTATTTCTTCCAGTGTTGTGCCATGCTGTTATTACTAACAATAATTTGTTTATAACTAACCTATACTTACTGCTATACTTCAATTACCACAAGACAAGGTAGGCCAATTCTGGCTGATCTGCCTACCTTGCCTCAACCAGCCGTGGGACTGGGTCTCTTCACGTCTGGGACCCAGACCGGTGGTGCCCCCTCTGCTGCCCCTGCATTACTTGCGGTGTCAGGTAGGACTGCCTCAGGGGACAGGGCCCAGCCTCCCCCTGGGAGTGGTGGCAGAGGGGCTGTTATCACTCAGGATCAACTGCTGGTCATGGTGCTCAGGATTGTTCATTGTAGCTATGAATGCTACCTACACCGGATTGAGGGCACACTCGCCAACCTGGTGGGACAGCCTCGCCTTGGTGCCCAGCCTCCAACACAGCCACTCTTGGGGCAGTGCAGGAGCAGTGCCAACAGTCCCATGGGTGGGGAAGTGAGTCATGCTGCCGTCTGGAGGCATATGGGACTCTGATTCCACAACATCGTTACTGCCCAAGGTTTTCACCCCCCTCATGTGTCACACACAGCCCCTGTCTACTGTCCTGTCTGTCTTGCCTGTCTGCAAATGCACCATCTCCTATCCAACCTACCTCCCCCACATGTACCTATGTCCCTTCCCCAACATTCCACTCTCTCCTTAAAAAAAATGGGCACCTGACGCAAAAAAAATATCATCCCAGACATAGCTCTCCATTTTGCACATGTCTCCACTGGACACAAGTAATTTGGCCCAGCTGGCTTGACAATGCAATTATGTTGTCCTCACCCCTCTCTCTGGGGTGGAGAATGCAAATACCTGTACAAATCTGTCAAAGTGCACAGCTATTGCTGTGTAAGAAATTAATAGCAATGGTCCTTTTCTACATCCTTTCTGCACATCCCTACTTGCCTTTCACTATGTTTTTCTCCCTGCTTGCCCCCATTTCACCACTTTCCTATCACTCCCTTTTTCTTTTCTTTTATCTTTTTTAGTGTGGAGCTACACGGAGTTGCACAGGTCGCCACATCTCGCAACTTCGCTTAACTCAGGTAAATAGAGCTTTAATGCTTAAATGTGTTTATAACATTGTTACACATATGTACAAAATAAATACCTCTGCCATGTATTAAACCCAAGCACATCACACCTACAGCACACTGCATTAAACCACCATGCCACACAAATCTGGATTAAAACAAGTGTTTCATCAAAACATAGTGATTGCCACTTACAGTCATTAGGCTTCTCTGAGCGGAGCTGCATGCAAACTGGAATTTAAAACTAATGGGAAAGATGGGAGTGTACCTTTGACTCCAGTGCAATAACACACCACTAGAAAGCCAAAGACATAATAATGGATGTCAGAGAGGCCTGTGATAGCAGGTAAATGTGCCCTTTTATCAGCAATATTTACAAATACACCTGCTAAAGCATCACTGGCAAAATACATGTTTAACTGGGACCCTGATGCAGAAATACAGCCATATAAAACCATGAACACACTAATGGATGCAAACAATGTGTGTCACAGCTTGTATGTCTGCACATATATCTTGCAAATATACCTGCGAACAAAGCTCCAGTCCACCAAGAACACAAGCCCAAAAGTTCCTTAACGCGTTTTTATTATTTCGCACAGGTAAAAAGCAGTGTTTTCGCCACAAACACAGTGTGGCTTCTTCAGAAGAATTTTTTAAAAGAATACAAAGAGTACCTCCCTTTTTATAGGAGTTACTAATTACTTAATTAGTAAGCTTAATTAAAAAAGCTTAGTTAAAAAGACAGACACAATAACCTCGCCTGCTGTTACATTTACCCTTAGAATTGCATTCAAAGTGCAATAAACAATTGTTTTGCACATCAAAAGCATATGTTATGCACACTAAACACAATAAAACATGTAAATAATCTAAAACAAAAAGTATATAATAACAATATATCAAGAAAATATATAATATAACAAATAAAAGTATAAACATGTTTTTAAAAGGACAACACAATTTACTCTAGCTAACTTCAGGCTATCAAAAGACCCTTTTGTAATGCAATAAAGAAAGTCAAATAACTAAAAATTAGGAATTACAACAATACTAACTGCACAGACTTACTCTGCCTAGAATGCAATCTATAATGTATCTGACTAACTAGTTCATATACATTAAAAATACTTAAAAATAGAAAATGTAAATACTGACTATACACAAAATGGTTTATATTAAAGGCTTTTTTTTGTGTGTAAAAACAGGCAGTACTGACAATACTGGAAGCTGACAAGCCAAATAGGTGAGTATTCTTTAAGAGACATTTTCAATTTACTGAATGTCATCTCAGATATGCTTTATACTTAAACACTGGGGCTATATTACAACTTTCATTTAGCCCCGGTGTATTAAAAGAGTCTAGTTTTAGCTGCCACAACAATTCACGTATTTCAAGTAAAATGGAAGTAAGACCACCTCTAATAGAGGGAGCCACATGGTCAATACCCATAAATGAAAATGCATGGCCCGGGTTATTAAATACATGCTTAGCCAGTGCGTTTTCACATTTGTTATTTTTGATTGCATAATGGTGCTGGTATATGCGCTCCTTAAACTTTCTATCCGTCTTACCGACGTAGAAAGCAGGACAGCATGTGCAAAAGGCCAGGTAGATTATAGATTTCGTATCACAACAGATCCTACACTTAATAAAATATTTATATTGTGTCTGTCTTTTTAACTAAGCTTTTTTAATTAAGCTTACTAATTAAGTAATTAGTAACCCCTATAAAAAGGGAGGTACTCTTTGTATTCTTTTAAAAAATTCCTCTGAAGAAGCCACACTGTGTTTGTGGCGAAAACGCTGCTTTTTACCTGTGCAAAATAATAAAAACGCGTTAAGGAACTTTTGGGCTTGTGTTCTTGGTGGACTGGAGCTTTGTTCGCTCGTTTGTCTTCTGCTTTTTTGGTATTTTGCAAATATACCTGCTGTAGCATTGACTCAGTAGCTTAGTCTGTTAAATGCCTTGCATACAGTACATTTTGCCACACACAGTCCTGGGTTCAAATCCAGTCTTCTGATGCAGTTCAATTACGTTATTGTGAAGACAGCAATTAATGGCTGAGGCATGCAATCTTTATCCGCACAAGTTACTGCTAATTATTTAACTATCCAAATTATCAAGTCAAAGGCCTGCAGATAGGGACACACAGTGCATATATCCAGATAGCATAAGTATATGTTACCTACTACTTTGTCATTGGCACTGCTGCATAAAAGATGGACCTTAATCACATGCTTCAATTGGACTGTTAAGGATACCCTTTCCCCGGCTCTGCCATTACAACAGGGCTGCCACAGCTGTCACAGTTACATGTATAGCTTGTTTTCCTCCAGAGTATTCACACTCCCCCCCATGTGTGTTAGCTACAGCAACAGCTGCAGCCTGTAGCACACACAGCTGTATGTACAGGTAGCTGCAACAGTCCCACCATACCTCTCAACCCCCTAGAGCAAGGAATCTGGACTCAGCCATATGTAATGGGGGAACAAAAGGCCAGAGGTATGGGCATATTTTACAGTTTGGTCTTACAAAGACAGGTGGTAGAATAACAGCTATTACATCAACATTCATACTCTGATGGTTATGAAGTTTGACACTCAAATATGAGTCTTTCATTGCTGACTTTAGACCACAATATTTGTCAGTTATTTGCCAGATGACCACAATGTCATGGGACACTGACCACACATATGAGGTGAAACTGTGGATATACTGCATAAATTTCTACAGCTGACAGTTATGTACCTACCCTCTGTGATGATGTAGTCTCCAGACCTCAGTAGTGTCCATCTGAACAGCTAAGAAAGGGATCCAGGTCTACATGAAGGCCTGGGCAGGACCAGTGAGTGTGACGTAAGCAGATGGAGGAACGGTCACTGCAACCAGAAAGATGCTCCTCACTTGGGAGGGTAGTAGCAACTTATCTCGTTTGTATTGGAAATAAATGCTTGTGGTTCCAGTGACTTTGTTTTTTGTTTTTATCTCATTATTGTGAAGTTAACTGCATTTGCTGGTGGTCTATTTGCTTGTTTGTGTTGATATTTGTTAATGATAATGCAGTTCAACTCTTTTGACTGCAATTAACATATCAGAGCCACAGACTGGAGCAGAGGCAATTACCTGCTAATGAGCAGTACCTTAAAAAGGCAAGCAGCTGGTTATGGGGAACAATACATCACACAGAAACAGTTTTTGCAAAACATTACTGGAAGTAAAGTTCAACAAAGGAGTACTGCACTCCACCAGGTATGTTATTGATTTCTCCATATAACAGGATGCAGATGGGAGGATGGAGGTATGGGAAATAGGGATTACAGCAGTAAGCCTGTCTTAGAACTATGGTAATGACATGTCAGTGATACTCTGCTGTTCTACACCTACAGGCATGCCACTCAACTGTCCTTGATTTTCATTCAAATCTTAGTTCTGTCCCTCTTTATCCCTCCTACAACAGATGGGTTTACATAGTGACAATAAGTAAGGGTTTACACTCATGTAACATCAAATGTACAGTAATTCACCTCCTCTCATTCTGTCAATGTCTCACAAAAATAGTTCTAACATTTTAAAAGTGTCCCTGATGTACTCTGGCTAAGTCCCTGATTCTGCTGACATCTGTCCCTGTTTGGTTGACAGCTGTCAACCTCTTACGGCAAGAAATCTGGACAAAGCCATAATTAATGGAGGGACAAAGGCCCAAACTTAAGGAAACTTGTTAAATATTGCTCTTATACATTAAGAAAGATAATAGAATGACAGGTATTACAGTAGCTGTGTGCTGTACTTAATATGTGACTGGGGTACATAATGCAGCACCACACACAGGGTGACAGTCTGCATATCTCTCACTGTAATTGTTTTTGCAGAAGGTGTTCTGGTAAAATATTGTATAATGCAATCACTGAATTGTACTAAGTACTGACATATTTAAGTGACAGACTTTACATCCTGCAGATATTCTGTTCTGATGCAATCCACTGTTATACTTGCCACCCTCTAGGTTAATCAGAGCAGGTGTAATGTCTGTCTGTAGTTTTGGCACTTTGCCCCCCCCATTCTGTCTGACTTTATCCAGCTTTCCTGCAGTAACAAATTAAGGGGTATGACAGTTTGTGGGAATACCACCGTATGACTACCTCACATGCAAAAGATGTGTATGCTGCCAGATTCAAACCATCAACACCATCACCCATGCTAATGTCCCTAGGCCACTAAGCCACACCAGCCGCCAGACAGAGATGTGTAATTCCTCACATACTCAGCATACAGACATACATTGTCACCCCTGTGTTATGTGAGACATAGTTGTGCCCAGGTTCTATGTCACAGCCCTGGAATTGGCTGGTCTGCTGATATATTATTGCTGACTTACCGTTATAGCAGGTGTATGGTAACACTGATGTGTTGGGAGTGGGGGATGACCAGCCCATGATCTGCTGGCATAGACAGTTCTGTGACTGTCGTGTGACCCCACTGTTTGCTGTCTCCCTTGAATAATGTAGTTGATTTTCCAGCCATGTGGCCCAGTGAATGTTATGGAGCACATACTATTGGACAGGGTATGTTGTCTCATGTGGCTGTTAGATCTCTCCAAGTAGCCCAGTAGCCCACTAGATTCCCTTGCATACATGCGGCAGGTCCACACATATGCTACCATATTCTAGTACCCCTTACAAATGGTGTATAGGTGAGTGACTTACCTTGTGAATGCAGCAGTTGGCAGACCTGTAGTTCAGGGCTGACTCTGTCTGATGCAAGCATGCAGTACACAGCCAATACATGGTTAGGTACAGGTTGTTGTGGACTGGCATCTTTTTTACTAATATGTATGCGAATTGGAGTAAGGTGTCAGTCTCTAGGGCCCTAGGTTGTCAGTGCATGTGCTGTGCATTGTCTCTTGGCCAAGGCCAGGGCATACTATGCGCACCTACATATGCCTACAGGAACATTCTCAGGGGGTTCCTCTTCTGAGTTTCCCTGAGGGTGTGGCTTTGGGGACCTAAGAACTGGTGGGTGGCTGAGTATTCCTTCCCTTTACTGATCCTGCTGCAGCTGTTTCCACAGGATCATATTGTGTAGCATGGCACATACTATGAATATCTGTGCAAATGTGGCTGGAGAGTACTGCAGGGCTCCACCAGATATATCGAGGCACCAGAACCGTGACTTCAGCAGCTCAAACACACGGTCTGTGATATTCCTAGTTTGTGCTTGTGCCTCATTATGGTATTTTTCCATGGGTATGTATGCATTTCTGATGGGTGTCATCATCCACAGTTCCAGTCCATAGCCAGCATCTCCCAGCAAATGGCCGTGTGGGATGTCCCCCTAGCAAACATCTGGTACAGCAGTGATGCATGCCAGATATGGGAGTTGTGATAAATGCCAGGGCTGCCAGCACACTTATTCATGATAATGCTCTGGGCATTGCACATGACCTGACATTTGAAGGAGTGATACCCCTTGTGGATGACATAGATTCTACCTCTCTCATCAGGTGGTGCCTTGATGTGTACATGAGTGCAGTCTATGGCACCCAGTACCTCAGGGTGGTGTGCTACACAGTAGAAATGTTGCATATTGCTGGCCCTCACCTCAGGGGTGAGGGGAAAATAAATGTGCTCTGTGGCATGTGGTAGCATGGCATCCAGGAACTGGTGGAGTACCCTGGAAGTAGATGCCTGTGAGACCTCCATCATGTCCCCAGTTGGTCTTGGGAAAGTACCTGTAGCTATTATCCTAAGGGCTACACATACCTTTGTTTCCACTGGGATGGGTTCCCCTCTGTTGCCTCTGGGTCTGAGTTGAGGGCGGCAGAGCTCAGTCAGTTCTTGTAGTATGTCCCTGTCCACCCTGTAGTGTTCTACAATCTCCATCTGATGTAGCTCCTGGAAGGTTACCCTGGGTCTAAACACTCTTCTTCTTCTTCTCAGTCTAGGCCTATTGTCAGCAGCAGCAGTAGCAGCAGTGACTTCAGCATCTAGCACATACAAATGTAGCAGACCTGCAGCAGCCTCTAGCATTCCTTCAGTTAGAAATCCCAAGTCTGTACTCCATTGGTGCAGAGTATGGGGAGAAGTCAGATTGCAGGGTGTATACAACCTTTATTGTGCTCTGCTGTAGTTGCAGTCTGTGTGATTGGCTACCTATGATGCATTCCACCTGCCAAATACATCATTAAGAACATTTAATGGCAGTAGTTTAAGGGAAACAGGGGTCATCGGTAATTAATATCTCATTGGCTTTTAGATACACTCAGCATGGTGGCATGCCACACAAATGTGCACCCTGCACATAAGCAATGCTTAGCAAAGCACCGCAAACATAAACAAAGCTCAGCAGTAACTCTACACACACTCCCTGCTCAGCACAGCAACAGGCAAACACATGGAAACGTGCCCCAAAGGTAAACAAAGCTAAGCAGTAACAGCACCATTCCACCATTGTAGATACTCCACACAGGGTCCTTTAATACAGTTCTGTCGCATACTATTACATTTGTTTTTTCCAATATTTTTTTCTTTATTTCTTCATAAAAGCATGTTTTTGCACTGCAGTGCACCACACAAACTAACCCAGATCATTTAAAAAAATAAGATTATTTTTAACTTATTTCCCCTTACGTTTTTGGACACATGGTGGATAGTTTTGCTCATATCTGTATGTTTTTACAACCTCTGTTGTCTGTCTAAAATCCTGTACGCAGAACAACAAAATGGGGTCTTCAGGGCTGCCTATCTGCTTGCTGGATCACTCTACCTCCCTCACTTGCATGAGATGCACCTCTTTATCAGGTGATTTGCATGCCGCGGAACTTCCAGTGTTGACGCACTCGTGCATGCTGCTCAGCACTGCTTACTGGATTGCAAATCTGCTTACTTTCATGTAAGCAGCATGCCACGATGCCTACATGGTAAAAAAGACTGCGTAGGCTTTATTAAATTCCCCATTAGTGTTTTGGTGTTTTTGTACACTTTGTGACTATTTGCCTCCATTACTTTACTGCTTGAGACATTTTGAATAAAGGTGTTATATTTAAGCAGTATGAAGTGTATTTCAGGGCTAGAAAGGTTAGTGCTTGAGTATACTTCTTAACATCTTTTCTTCATTTCTTGTTTTCTGTCAGTGCACTTTCTGTGAAAGGGACTTAGGTTTCTGACAGGATTATTATGGACTATTGTGTTCTGCTTGTGCTTTTACGTTTGAATTTTGAGGGACTGTGTAGTGAAGTCGAAATGTGTGTGTGTGCGTGTGTTTTTCCTGTGAATATGTGTCTGGCTGTTCGCACTCCAACCAACTCTTCCTAGCATGACGTACCAGCAATCAGGTGTCTTTGGCTACAGCATGGATTCCAACACCAGTACTGCCATTCTTTCCTCTGATGTGCGTAAAAAAAAAAAAAAAACAGCTTAAGCACAAGTTCTGAGTGTGGGTCAGTCAATGTGTCAGCTAATGGTGGCCACTGCTGCTTACTGAGACCACATACTGGTTTCTTCAAATCCATCTGTTTTACCCTTACCAGCCATTATGGATTGGGGGTCAGACATATCCTCTTTGGCTGTGCCAGTGTTTGATGTGGGCATAGGGGAACCATACATTTTAGGTGCTGGAGACACCCTTGGGGGGGGGGGGGGGGCTTTTCAGGGTGGCTAGGGAAAAAGACCTCTTACTCAGGATGATGTTTCCCTTTCTTGGTCTTGATATCCACAAATATCCCTAGGAAAAGGGAATTGAACATTGATCATTGTGATAACAAGGACATGGTTTCTGTTGCTAAAATATTTATTACCTTAACTAGGAGTTTGTTACAAACTTTTAATCCTGGGTGTCCACTTCATGCTCTTCCTTATTCTTATGCTCCAAAGGATGAGGATGTTTGTTCTGAGGATTCTGATTTAGACAGAAACAGGGTAATGTCACTTGAGGGATCAATAGCCCAAGACTATTGATTCTTTGAACAGTGAGTCTGAATTTGATCATTTGGAGGCTTTGAGTGTGGTGTATTTGCTTGGGAACAGGTGGTTACTCCTCCTGGTTTGGACAAATATTATGATTTATTAGAAGATGAAGCCAGCATCCTGTACACATCCCTCTTATTCTGCCAGCCTTGGAGGATGCTTTTAATGCTGCTTGGAATCCTCTCGACTGTCAGCTATCTGTACCTAAAGATGCAGATAAATTGTAAAAAGGTCTCTCAAGCTAACATATTTCTTTTTACCTATCTTAGAGCAGACCCCGCTTTTATCTCTGCCACTACTTCTAATGCAAGCAGGTGCCTTACCATCCCAACCCATTTCCTGGGATGACGAGGGTAAATGTCTGGGCAGACTGGATAAGGTTTTTTCTCTTCCTGTTTTAGCTTTTAGAATTCTTGTTTACTAGTGCAATATGTGGAAATGTGTGCTTAAATATGTCAGTAGTTTGAGTGAACTTTTTGCTTCTCAATTTCCTGAAGGGAGATCTTACTTGAATCAGATTGTGGATAACTTGTGTCTGGTTCCTAAACATGCCTTAAAAAAGTGTGTATAATTGTGCTGACACTCCATCTAGGGCTTCTGTCACAGTCTTGAGAGGATTTGCCTGAGTACACAAACAAAAGCTTTTATCTGACTTAAGTATGAACTCCTGAACTCCTCTCTAGGTAGGGAGACTGTATTTGAGCCTTCTACTATGGAGGTTGCTCAAACAAGGATGAGAAAGGTAAATTAATGCCAACAGTTTCTAAGATTTTTCAGGTCAGGAAGATCTTTCCCTTTAAATCTTTAACTCCTTTTAAGAGACAAAATAAACATGTAGGCCTCCTTCCAATAAAAAGACTCCTAAGAAGAGATGTTAGGATGGTTCCAATGAAAGCCCCTCAAAAAGGGCCTTTTCCAAAAGAGGGTCAGATGTCTGACTTGGAATGACTGTTCTGGGAGCCAGGTCGCCCTCCTTCCACATCCTATCCCAGCACCTCTTCCAGTTTCAAGAAGACTGAATCTTAATACTCCCTTTTGGCATCAGATTATTTCAGAAAATGGATGTTAAAGGTTATTTAGGAGGGTTACAGTTGGAAATGGTTGGAAAAGCTACCTCCCTTCAGGGAGATTACCCCCAGTCATTTCTCTGTATTACTCATTGGGCTGCCACTGCACCAAAAGATTTTACAAAGTGTTTTGCCCCAGCAGTGTCTCACAGCAGAATGCAGGGTATGCACGTTTTCCCTTATTTCAATAACTTGCTTATTTGTACACAGTCTTTTCATAGTTGTCAGGAGTCCTTAAAAAAATCCTCCCTCCCTCCTAGAACATCTGCAGTTTCAGATACATTTTCATAAATCTGTTATGTCTCCAAAACATAAGATTGTGCTTCTACAGTGCCTACTAGACACTATATCAAAAGACATTACTGCCACGAATGAAGATGGATTTGTATCTGGAAGTCCTGCTAAACTTTTCTCACCAGTCTCTATCTACAGCCAAAGGATTTCTCAGGATTCTAGTCCTTATGGCTTCTATGATTCCCTTTGCCAGGTTATATAAGAGAAAGACTCAGCTGTACCTAAAAATACATGCTGACCCAATGCTCTCACCACAGGATTTTCAAATTCCAAAAATAAAATTCTAGCCAACTCCCAACATGGCTTCAGGCCAAATCACAGTACCACATCAGCCCTACTATCCTTTTCTAATACCATCAATAACTTCAGAAACAATAATAAACTATCATCTGCTCTTTTCTTAGACCTCTCCAAGGCCTTTGATATGGTGAACCACATTCAACTCCTCCATACATTAAAAAAACTATCACTCAGCAATTCCACGCTGAAATGGTTCCAATCCTACCTGTCCAATAGGCAACAGGCTGTTCTATGGCAGGACAAATTATCCACATGCCTACCTGTTACACTTGGAGTTCCCCAAGGATCTATTCTTGGCCCTCTTCTCTTCACCATCTTTGTTAATGACCTGCCCACAATCACCCCCCATGCCACATGCATTCAATATGCAGATGATTCGACTATCATCAGCACTGCCTCCAACCTGGCAGACCTCACTGCTTTAACCCAAAACACCTTCAACCTAATAGAAAAATGGTTCTCTAGTCGTCAACTAGTTCTCAACCCCAACAAAATAAAACTACTTACTTTCTCACCCACTAACAAGACTCTTCCCACCACCTTCTCTATTACATCCTCCAATGGAATCACTATATCACCAGAAGCTCACACAAAGCTTTTAGGTGTTACCATTGATAACTCCCTTAAATTTGACACCCATTTCAATCTAACCATCAAAACCGTCAATAAAAAGCTTGGCTCTCTCTATAAAGTAAAACACTTTCTCACTCCTAACGCTAAAATTACAATTGCCAGCACACACCTACTATCAACTCTTTTCTATGCCTCCCCCCTTTTTACAAACCTAAACAAGACAACCCTTAACAAACTTGCTTCTTGTTACAATCACATAGCTAGATTTGCCACAAATTCCACCTTTAGAACGCACCACTGCACTAACTTGAAGCAACTAGGGTGGTTAGAGTTTTCCAGCCAACTCCATTTCAACCAACTCAAAACGGCTCACCAGATACTGTATCACCCAGAGAAAACACCAGCTCTGAAAAACATCATTCACCCCTATATTAACCTGCAATCTTTACGCTTCTCCAATAAGATCTTAGCTCAAACTACCAAAGCCAATAATTCTGCTGGGGATTCTCTATTCTCAAATTTTGTAGGTAAAATGTGGAACTCCCTACCGACCATGCTCACCTCAGAACCTTCACTCCTACAATTCAAAAAAAAGCTTAAACCCCATCTCAATACTCTCTGGCAATGTCCCTGTTCCAAACCTGATTAACCACTATCATTTACCCTTCTCTTACCTCACTATCCTTAATCACTTTTTAACAAGGCGCCTCACCTTTGTAACTGACCTATGTTTTTTTTTATATGCTGCTGTTATTTTTTTCCCAAGATGTGATGTATCTTTATATTGTATTTAGAACTCAACAATCTTCCTTTTTTTTTGCATTAACAATGTTCATATGTCTGTTATGTACCTGGAGCTTTTCTCCCCGGGCCTCCGCTGAAAATGGACATGTATCCAGTTTGACTCTCCCGGTTAACAAATGTAAAATAAATAAATAAATAAATAAATTCCAGTCCTATGCTTTATCAAGTTGGACTGCATTGAATGTGAGATCAGATGGCTCATAATCCAGGTCTGTCTTTTTCCACACCCACCCCAACACAATCTGTACTGACCCATTCCTCAGATTTTACTTGGGGAGCAGTTTCAGTGGGGGTAAAAGTGCAAGGACTGTGGGACAGTTAATACAGAACAAAGAACATCATTGTATAAAAACAAAAAAAAACAAAAAAAAACATTTGCAGTCTTCTTCTCCTTCTTTCGGCTGCTCCTGTTAGGGGTCGACACAGCAGATCAACTGTTTACATTTCTTCCTGTCCTCTGCATCTTGCTCTGTCACACTGACCACCTACATGTCCTCTCTCACCACATCCATAAACCTTATCTTAGGCGTCCCTCTTTTTCTGTTACCTGGCAGCTTCATCCTTAGCATCTTTTTCCCAATATACTCTGCATCCCTTCTCAGTTCATGTCCAAACCAACGTAATCTTGCCTCTCTGGCTTTGTCTCCAAACCTTCCAACCTGGGCTGACCATCTAATATACTTATTCCTAATCCTGTCCATCCTTGTCACACCAAGTGCAAATCTTAACATCTTCAACTCTGCCATGTCAAGCTCTGACTCCTGCCTTTTTATCAGTGCCACTGTCTCCAACCCATATAACATAGCTGGTCTCACTACCCTCTTGTAGACCTTCCCTTTCACTCTTACTGGTACTTGTCTGTCACAAATCACTTCTGACACTCTTCTCCACCCACTCCATCCTGCCTGTACTCTCTTCTTCACCTCTCTTCCACACTCACCATTACTCTGAACTGTTGATCACAAGTACTTAAACTCATCCACCTTTGTCACCTCTACACCCTGCATCCTCACCATTCCTCTGTCCTCCCTCTCATTTACACACATATATTCTGTCTTAGTCCTGCTGACCTTCATTCCTCTTCTCTCTAGAGCATATCTCCACCTCTCCAGGGTGTCCTCCACCTGTTCCCTACTCTCACTACAGATCACAATGTCATCTGCAAACATCATAGTCCATGGGGACTCCTGTCTGATCTCGTCTGCCAACCTGTCCATCACCATTGCAAATAAGAAAGGGCTCAGAGCTGATCCTTGATGTAATCTCACCTCCACCTTAAACGCATCCGTCACTCTCACCACAGACCTCACCGCTGTCACACTACCCTCGTACATATCCTGTACCACTCTTACATAGTTCTCTGACACTCCCGACATTCTCATACAATACCACAACTCCTCTCTAGGCACACTGTCATATGCAGCCTCTAAATCCACAAAGACACAATGCAACTCCTTCTGACCTTCTCTGTACTTCTCCATCAACACTCTCAGAACAAACATCACATCTGTAGTGCTCTTTCCTGGCATGAAACCATACTGCTGATCACTAATCATCACCTTCCTTCTTAACCTAGCTTCCACTACTCTTTGCCATAACTTCATGCTGTGACTGATCAGTTTAATCCCTCTGTAGTTACTACAGCTCTGCACATCACCCTTTTTCTTAAAAATCAGTACCAAAACACTTTTTCTGCATTCCTCAGGCATCCTCTCACTTTTCAAGATTTCATTAAACAATCTAGTTAAAAACTCCACTGCCATTTCACCTAAACACCTCCATGCTTCCACAGGTATGTCATCTGGACGAACAGCCTTTCCGGCTCATTACAGAAGTCTTCTAGGAGTTGATCCAGATATGTGGAACACTTCAATTAGCTCTATTCACCTCCTTTCAAATTGGACAGCTAGATAGATTCTGTTCCAGGACTCCTTGCAAGCAGGTCTAGAAAGCAGATACTCTGTTTTTCTTTGTCAGAGCTCTCCTTACATGTATTTACACACTTTCCAATGATTTCTAGGGTGATTATGAAGACTCAGGGAGGCTTTTTAAAAATCATTGGGGCTACTCCCTTCTGGTCTGGATCTACTCACACAGGGTAATTGGAGCTTGATACCTTCTGACATCAGACAACTTCAGATGTCTGCATAGATGATTCAATTTTGATACCTTTTGGGCACCTCTTTCATGATCTGCAACAGGTACTGAAGGAGGTAAGAAAACCTGCTACTAGAAAATCATACATTTGCAAGTGAGAGTTCCTAGTATGTGCCTAACTAATGACCAGGGATCTATTAGGGATTTTGTACGACTGTTGCTTAAATATTTCTGTGAGTTACTATCCTCTGCACTATCTTATGCTTAATAAGGAACATCTTGCAGTCATTTCAACATGACTGTTCATGGATCCTTCTCTTTCTTCTCAGTTTATTGTCATACAGTTTTTAAGGGTCTGTATTATAAGATCGACGGTTGAAAACGTCGAACACCATATGGTTGATGTCTTCAAACATCGAACTTATAAAAACAACATAAAAGAAAAAAGTGGCCTAACGGGTTTAAGCAGGGGGTCAAGCTCCCCTGCACCCCCACATCCCCGCTACTTAAATATACCAACTCCGAGACCACACTACATTGCAGTTTATGGAAATCTCCCCCTATGGAGATTTCCATTTACATGTTCAATGTTGTGCACTTTTGGTATTCTTGCGTCAACAATATCAGCTTCGATATTGTCAGCTTTCGAGAATATAATATAGACCCAGTTTTTAAAAGGAGTTTTACACCTAAAACATCAAGACACACAAGTTCCTCTTCCTTGGGATCTCAGTTTTGCGTTAGAAAAACTAACCATGTCACCCTTTAACCTGCCAGTCAGGCTGATCTAATTCATCACTTGGAAAATAGCTCTTCCCATTGCTCTGACATATACAAAAAGAGTATCTGAGTTGCAAGCTCCCATGGTGGGAGAACTCTGCCTGTTTTTTTAATAGAGGGTCACTCTGCAAACTTGGCCCTCTTTTATGCATAAGGTTGTTTCATAGTTTACATTGAGTCAAGCTGTCAAGCTCCTAGTTTTCTATCCATTTCCTAAAAACAAGAAAGGAAAGCTAATCAACTATTTATTTCCTATTCTGGGACTAAAAAAGGGTAACCTGTGTCTGAACAGATAATGATTTTTGATTTTTTTGTTGTTTATATCTTGGTTAGTTCAGGATGAGTCTAAACAGATATTTTCAGGTAGTTGTCCTCTGCTGTTTTTTCTACTCTTACCATGAAAAATCAGTTCCAGGTGGTGTTGTCACACTCTACTGGTGCCTTAGTTTCTAGGATGGCATACTGGAAAGGAGTGGACTTTAGAAGTATTGTAGAGACAGCAACTTGGTCTAATATCCATACATTTGCAAAGCACTACAGTCAGGATCTATTTTCCAGGTCCAGAGCAAGCTTTGCTAGGACCATTCTCCATGGGCGCATGGATAATTATCCTTCCTCCTCACTGGTTGGATAAAGCTATGGTAATCTAACCATAGGCTACCGCACTAGTAAGAATGATGGACACAGTACAATTGTGTAAGTTGCAGTTACCTATAACAGTAGACTTTCAAATTCTTCACTACTGCAGTCACCACACCCTCACTCCATCCACCTTCTTGTAAATAGTTTTGGTGGGTTATAAAGTTAATTTCTTTTGTTGTTTTTATCTTGGTTAGTGGAGAATGAGTTCCCCATATATTTGTTGAAGGGCAAGAAAAGTTCTGAATTTTTTTAGTCACTCTGACTGTTTATATGGTATTGTCCAAAAAGCACTGAGCTGATAAGCAGCCAGAGTAACAGAGTGTGAGGAGGATGAAAGCTTTTGGATGCTGGATAGTTGGTGTATCCTTGGCAGGATGCTACCCATAGGGTACTGCAGCAGAGAAGAAATAGAACATCAACAGTTAATAGGTAAGTGAACCTTAGCTGTACGTTTTGGTGGAAAACAATTATTTTCTTTACTGTGAGACAGAGTAACCTCAGACATATAACATCATCGGGAACGTGGAGAGTATAGCACTCACACTGAATTGTGAGAGAGAGAGTGTGTGTGTTTGTGTGTGTGTGTGTGTGTGTGTGTGTGTGTGTGTGTGTGTGTGTGTGTGTGTGTGTGTATTGCGTGCATTGTGTGTCCATATGCATTCAAAGGGAATAAACCTCCAGTCAATGACTCCTTATTATATTATGCTGTTATGATAGATTGGCTGCCCCATCCATCCATCCATCAATCCACAACCCCTTTTCCCATTTTTGTACATGGGGTTGGGTTGTCACATCTTCAGTGACAATCATCTAGAGCAGTGATGGCAAACCTATGACATGCCACAACGTTTTGGGTGACACAGCAGGGTTCAACACACGAGTTACAAAAGAAACTGAATGAACAAAAATACAAGATATATGTGACACTGCACTTATCTATTAAAAACTCATCAACAAAATAGTCATTAATTGATGTTAATCAAATCAAATGTAATGTCTTCCATATTTTTTCAGTTCAATTCAAAATTACTATTAAAAGTAGGGTAATTTTTGGTACACTGTTTTAAGCTCAATTATCAGTGCACATTTCGTTTTCTCTGTTGTAAGTCACTGATTTTTCTTTTACTTTTATAATACATAGCAGCACACATGATTGGACTTTATTTTTTTAAATAAATGAATATATAAAGAACTGTTTGTGTTTTGTTCCGGGGGGGGGGGGGGTTACATACCAGCAGTGTCAAGATAGACATTTTCTTTATTTTTGACATACCAAGCTCAAAAGGTTCGCCATCACTGATCTATAGACAAGGTTCACACTTGCAGGTAGCTAGTGCTGCCGTGGTAATTCTTCCACACCACACACTCACACATACACCTATGGTGAATTTACAGTGTCCAATCCATCTACTGCATGTCTTTGGAATGTGGGAGGAAACCAGAGTACCAGAAGGAAACCCACGTGAACACAGGGAGGACATGCACAATCTGCACACAAGGTACCCCAGCTGAGAACTGAAGTGGGGAACTTCTTGCTGTGTGGTGACAACACTAACTGATGTACCATTGTGCCACCTGCTGTCCTATAAGGAAGATAAATCACAAAGACCAATTGGGCTACCTCCCAGAATCCTCTGGAATGAGGCCAATATTTTGGCAGACCCATGAAGAAGGTCCTCAGTGGATAATTACCAAGTGTGAAAGTATCAGAGGATAGAAAATCCACAAGTTTGGTAGAGTTATTAAGGCGGAGAAGCAAAAAAAAAAAGTGATTACTACAGGCCTGTTAGTCTAACCACAGTAGCAGGAAAAATCATGGAAAGAATCTTGATGGGAAGACTGGCAGCTTTTCTATAGGGCAACAGTCTCTCAGAACATTGTCGGAAGGAGCTGTCAATCAAACTTGGTCCAGTTTTATGAATGAGGTGTGGTGAATTTGACAGGATAGTACTGGTGTCCATAGTCTTCCTGGACTTCAGAAAGATCTTAGACTTGGTCCCACACAGAAGGCTGATAGGAAACCTGTAGGGGTTGGAGGTAAGCTGAAGCAACTAAATAGCTGCATAGCTGAATAGTAGAATGGTATGGCACAGTAGGTTGTGGGTACAGGATCAATGCTAGGAATTAGGGAAGTACTACAAGATTCTGTTCTGCACCCAGTACTCTTCAGTGTTTTTGTTTCAGACATATCTGGGTGAACAGAGAACAGTATCTAGCTCACTGCTAATGCCAACAAGATAGGCGCAGCAGTGAAGGATGGCGGAAACAGTTTTGTGAGAGACTTGTAAAGGCAGAGAAAGTTAGCAGAAAGGTGTCAGCTGAGGTTCTCTACAAACAAATGGAAAGTCCTGCACTTAGGCCACAACATCACTGCTGTGAAGCATCATCTGGGAGGAGGATGGGAACTGATGGGAGCAGAACAGGAAAAATGATTTTCTGGAGTTGATCACAACTAGACTGGATCACTGGGAGCAGAATGAGAGGGCAGTGGCAGCAGCAAGCAGAATAATGCTGGGATTATCCTCAGAGGGGTAGATTCAGGAAGCAAAGAGGTAATGTTTCTACTCTGTAGGACCTGGTTCAGACCATCCCTTGAGTACTACATGCATGACCTTGACTAATGTGTGCATTTCTGGAGGCCATATAAAGAAAGGGACTTCAAGTTCTGGATCAAGTCCAGAGGAAAGCAACCAGAAGGATCTATGGGATGGGCAGGAAGGCATATTGTTATAGGCTAGAGGAGCAAGTGCTCTTTCTACTTGAGTGCAGAAGAGACTTGGGAGGGGGAAAAATACTGGTCCATAAGATCATGCCAGAGAGATATGAAAGGGCCATCTTGAACAGGAAGGACAGCTGGAGTAAGAATAGAACATACACAGAAGATGGTAGGGACTAACTAATGCCTAGATATCTGAAAGTACTTGTTTTCAAAGAGCAGAATATAGACTCGTGGAACAGACTACGTTAATGAGTGGTGGAAAGAGAATCAACCAAGGAATTTCAGATAGCATGAAATAGTAAAGGAGGAAGGTAGAAATGGAGCGAATGTCGAAAGTTAATTGGACCAGAAAGGCTAGACTAGATATGCTTATTGTCTCCTGCTATTAAGCAGTTGTAATATAATATCCACTTACTTTATATTTAACCTGTAAGTATCGACATTGCATATATGATACCCAATGATAGTCGTTTGTGCTTCCAGTAATTTGCATATGAGGTCTTTTATATAATTTCCTAGTTCTTGAAATTAATTTCACTGCAGTCACACTTCTAAGAGGTATCCAATCTCAGTTATAGAGAAAACTGTCGAATCACTGCCAACGATAGAGTTTCAGAATATCCAGAAAGATAATCAGACCTATCTTAACTAGTTCTTTATTTGGGTAACAAGGGCTATGCATCAGAAGGGAGTGGTAAGTGGACCTTACTTTGTCTGTAGCAAGATAAAAGTACTACATAAAAAGTTACAGACAGAATAAAATGGTTTTGGCATGGAGCTGGCTGTATGGAGGTAGCATGGATAAAGCACTGCCTCAGTTATAGGAATCAAAGGATTACAGTTCATTCAGCTGATAGGGGAGTGACCATTGCTTACTGTGAGAGTGGTCAGATGCATTTCTTTGCCTATTTACGTTACTTGCAGAAAACCTGGAAGGCATTGTTTGCCTTTTTGTTGATGATGCGAAGGTTTGCAAGATAATTGGTACAACAGTCTGTATGCAAATGAGAAGTAAAAATTTGTAAAGATTAGTGGGAAGAAAACAAATAATCTTGGTGAAAGAAGCTGCTGGAGTTATGGCTGGCCTTATACATAGGTAAACTAGACAGTCTGCTGTGCTGCTGCAATGCTATTGGTGCTTTACCTTTATTTATTTTCTAAAGTAAAGAAATACAGCTTAAATTGGACTAATTTTACATTAGTAACACTAATGCAGCATAAGGGAATGTTGCACTCCTGAGTGTGCCATCCTTCAGATGAGGCATTAAACCAAGGTTCCAGCTGCCTAAGTTGGTGGTAGCTCAGGTCAATGTTAAAGTTCTTATGGCAATTATTTAAAAAAAAGAGCTGAGGTTACTTTCTTCATTTACATATCTTAATCCAATGCATACTTTCTCATCTTCACACTTATATATATATATATATATATATATATATATATATATATATATATATATATATTTTTTTTTTTAAATATGACATCATAGTTATAAAGTTTACACTAAAAACAATTTCACATTTTAACATCTCCTATCCTCCCCAGCCTTTCTTCTACAGCCATCTTCTAATTTTTGTTAATACAGCTTCATCTTCATTTTTTATTATACAGCAATGCTCTACATCTCATTTTCCACAACATCCATATCATATCACAACAAACAATATTTATCCCATTTATCAATATCATATTTTTCTTACTCTTCGTATATTATTATATATTTAGTTATATTCCTGAATCCTTCTCATTTTTATTCCTTTTACAACTTGTACCAGAGCATTTAATTTTTTCTGTAGTCCAACAAATAATGTTTTGTTCTTTCTTCTTCATTACAATCAATATATTTCATTCATTCCACTGCTTTATATATCACGTTACCTCTAACTGGCAACTTATCTAATAATATTTTCCACAGAAATCCCCTGCTTCATAGAAGCTTTTAAACATTTTTCTTCTATCTTTTATAACCTTTTTTGATCATCTGTTCACTCTTTACATAGATATTCTAAGTAAAACGTTTCCAGTATCTTATTGTACTAGTATTTTCTACTTCCATCAGTATCATTTATTTCTAGCCTCCAGAATTCTATTTACATATTCAGCCTCTTCAATTTTTATTTTACTTTTCTTTTCCATTTTGTACATTTCAACATTTCTTCATATTTTTCATACATAATCTGCCCTATAATTTTTTGTTTCTCTTTCTTTTACATTACTAATTACCCAAAGAAGGTGCATTGATTATAAATCTACCACTGGATTTTTAAATTCAAACCACTTTCCTGTTTTTTATTATTTATTATCCCTCTTCTCAGTAGGTTCAATCTTGATCCCCAAATAAAACTTAAAAAAAAAACTCTAATAACTCTTTCTACATTTATGTAGGAATCATATACAATCTCCAAACATGCAAATGTAACACATATGTATTTAACATATATACCTTATTTAAAGATAAATAAAAACTTCATAATAACATCAATTGTTTTATTTCTTCCATTAACTTTTCATTGACCTATTCTGCGTTTATATTTATCAAAAATCACTCCTAGAATCTTTATTTCTCTTTCTGTAAAATATATTCCACTTTTTATTTATTTTGTCAAAACCTTTGCAGTTAATTTTATTTAACTGTAATCCAATGTTTTCCATTATTTTCTCAATTGTTATTACATCTTCACTTATCCATCCCTTATTTTTAGCTAAGATAACATAATCATCTACATATAACAAACAATGTTAATCTAACTCCTCTTTCTGTGTCACACATACATATTTGTGTTATTACATTCATTGCTAGAAGAAAAATGCTTAAAAACTTCTATGAAGCACGGTATTTTCTGTAAATATTATTAGATAAGCTTCAAAAATTCCCCACATTTCTTCATGACTTACTCTATCAAAAGCTTTTGCTACATCATATTTTACCAGTGTTACTTCTTTACTCTCTTCAAAATCATATATACAATCATTTTCACTATTAATATTTATTTTATCTTTTCACTTTTTATTCCAAAAATTCCACTGCACAGCTTCATCCATTTTTGCATTATTTTTGTATTATTTTTATGAAAATCTTATTATAGTTTTTATTCCACAGCATTATTGGTCTCAAATTCATTATATCTTTTTTCCTCGCCATATATTTTATTGTCCCAACATGTATATCTATCTACTTGTGTATACCCTTTTCTATCCATTCATTTAATATTGTTATAAATACTCTTTTTTAAACATTTATTTTCTTATAGTACTGCTAGCCTAATCAATCCAACCTATGTGCTGATTTTTTATTTCCCTCTGCTGTCACCTTTTCTACCTCCTCTACTTTAATTTCTTCTTCTAAGAAATTCCTCACATTATCCAATATTCATCTAACTTTCCATTCTGCTTGTGCTTCTTTTCCTTTGTTTTCGTGCATTTTTCTTAATTTTTTCCTTCCACTTCCTTAATTTAACTCTGTTTATACTTTGTATTACCATTTGCATCTATGATTGCCTCCATTTGCCCTTCTCTCATTTTTATTTCATTTTCTAAAAAAGGTGAACCTTTGTCTTTTTTCTTCTAAAAATCTTTTTTTGAATGACATAATTTCAGTTTTCTCCCTATTCTTCTCACACATTGTTTCATTTCTTTTATCCTTGTTCTTTTTCTCATATCTTTGTATTTACTTTTTTATACCCCGGGTTATTTCTTTTGTGTGCCTTTCTGTTTCTAAATAAACCATTCTACATTTTTGCTTATAAACTACCCATCATTGTTCAATCCTTATACAACTCACTGACAAATGTTCTTTCTATGGTGTTATTTTTTTCTGTCATTTACTCTTTTGCAGCATCTCCAATTACTCTTTTTATTCCTTTCCCTTCCTCTATTATTTCTCTGTCATCCTGTTTTTGTCCATACTGCTTTATGATCGGAAATTCTGCCAAGTCTACAATCTCTATCATTTTCTTCAGATTTTTTAAATGCATTATGTAATTAATTTCAGTTTTAAAAGTTCCACTTCTATGCATCTGTCCTCTATCCTTTCCTATTTGTAAATCTCCATACCTTACCAGTTTTCTTAATATCTAATGTACAGCAAGCAAAACACAACCATTCTTATTTTTACACCATTCCATCACTAACAGGCTTCCTGTGTCATTTCTATTAATGCTGTTTACATTTAATGCCAGAATTCCTGTTATCCTTTCCATTTTTGTATTTTTTTCTACTACCAGTTTTTATTTTTGTTGCAGACCTAAGTCTGTCTCCTTTTGATTCATTATTATTGTTCTTGTTCTTCCCATTTCAATGTTTTATACACTTTTTCTTTACTCCCTAAAATTGTATATGTATTTTCTTCTGATATCTAAAACTGTCTTCTTGCACACTTAATATTTCTTTCCAACCATTCTCTTCCTGACAGTTTTTCATATTTTTTTCTTACTTCCCTTTCTTCTATATGCTTTCACTTTTACAAGTTTCTTCAATGATATGCTCTTCTGATTACCCTTCTGAATTTTCTTCTCCCTTTACCCTTTTTTCCAGTAATGGGCAATCAAACCAAAGTTGTCCAAATTCTGTACATTTCCTGCATATTGGTTTACAGTTTCTATTAATATGTCCCTCTCCTCAAATTGTTCTCATCACCTTTTATCACAATTCTGCACCAAATGATTTTTTCCCCATATTGAACAAAACCTTTCTTCCCATTCACAATAATTTTTTGTATGTGCTGCATTTCAGCAATGACCTATGATGGTGGGTATCACAGGATTAACTCACGTTTCCCATGCTTTAATCCTGTGATAACCACAGTTAACTCTTATTGCTATTAAACAATGACATTATTTAAGAAAGAAATTGCCTGCCCTTCTTAAATAATGTCTTTGTATAACGGTGCTGTAATGTTTGTCCACATTTACTGATGTACCGTGCATGCATGTGGAAGTCATGCTCCGACTCTTGTACAACATATCAATACAGTGCAGGAGATGCAATGGAGAAAAAAGAATCTCCATTGCTGCTGTTGCATTCTTTTTTTTTTTATTAACAGAAAATAGGGACAGATTTTAAATATTGCTCTTATAAACTTAGAAACTTCCTGGAATACATTTTACATTTTTAAATTACATCCATCCTTTTAGAGACATGGTGCAGAAAATACAAGGAAAATCAGTACATTTTTCTTATATTTCCGCTGTCCTCTAAGCATATCCCAGTAGAAAAGTTTGGCTGCTCAATGGTACTTCAGCAGCTGAATTTTTTCCATTGGTATATATATAATATATATATATATATATATATATATATATATATATATATATTTGAAGAGCAAATATGAAAGGGCATATTACAAGATATGTTACTACCCAGTGTTACTATCCAGTCAAAGGAGAAACACAGCCCAGACAGTGGGTGTGGAGCTGAAATATTTAACGGGATTAGGTGGAAATTAGCATCTCATTTTTGATCTTGCCTGAGTGTCATTGGAGTAGGATATATGAATAGAGGATGACCAGGGACATTTTGGTTCCAGGCTAGTGCTGTTATTAAAAAAATGAATAACTTTCTCTTTGTGCTGCAGATACTGCCAAACAGCATCGAAGGAGGATGAGGTCAACAAACTGAATGACCAAGTCTACAAACACTTCTTTTTTTAATCCTCATCCAAAAAACAAGGGAGAACAGATTTCTCACACCTTGGATGTACACAGGAAACTTGGGTATCACCTTGACAGAACCTAGTCCTTCGGGAAGCTTTCCTCCTTCCAGGCTTGGTAAGCTTTGGTAATCTACCAAGAGGCTACTGCAGCAGTGAGAATGCTTGGATTCTTCACTGTTGCAGCATCCACTTCCACCCACCACTGAAGATTTTAGTCACTCTGGCTGCTTTTATATTTCCCTTCAAAAAGAATTAGTCTATAGGCAGCTAGCGTGATTGTATGGGAAACATTTCTTGTTATGAGTAAGTGCAACATACACATCTGTTCTTTCTTTAATAGTGGCATTTAATACTGTCCATTAATAAAGTATCTCATTTTACCAATGGTAACAGTTGTATTTATTGAAGCACTCTGCCTTTTGGTATGCAGTGTGGTTGAAAAGACAATTGTCACAAACAGGTTTAAAGGTAAAAGTTGTTTTGATGGAACATTAGTTTGTTCTTAAGGTTTCAGGATTGCTTTTAAAATGTTTATACTTACTTAATAGTTAATTAGGTTAAATTCCTTTGCATGATGGACTGTTTGAATCATTTTGAGAACATCATTAACGGCAGTTGACACAGCCTCTGTACCATAGCTTTAATATCTGTCTGAGTGCATGTTTGTTGCTAGGATTTATGATAACATCATCATTGTGTCTCTCCTCTCTCTCCTGAAAATGGGTAAAGGTACAGGATATTTTCTAAGAGCAGTAGTAGTATCTTTGTTCAACCTTTCCTTTCTTCTTCTGTGGAATCAGAAACAGTGGAAATAAGGTCCTATCTGCCTGAGCTACCTTGGGTCTCCCCTGCAAAGGCACTACTAGCCTACTGTGATTAACCTGGTCAGGAAAAGATATATAAATAAATAAATAAAATCGATAGCAGGTTTCTTAGACAGGAGTTGTGTGGTAGTGGGCACATGGTGGGCCTTATCCTTAATAGAAAAAAGCATTGAAGGATGCAAGGCATAGCTAGGTTGGTGTGATATTTCATAACTGACTGGATTAAAGTAATTGTGCATTTACAAAACTTAAGTGAAAAATTGGTCTGTGTCTACTTCTCCTTTTTGTGACTTCATTTTTAACAGCATCGCAATTGCGTTAAAGAGCCTGTTCTTTTGGTGATATCCTGATACTCTATGTGGTTTTTCCCTTTTTTAAAGGGATTGCTGAAATGTCAGACCTTTAAACAGACTACATTAGAGTACATTGTTTCAGTATTTTCACATCCATTCAGTCATTAATATAAAGAATTAACTAATGAGATCCTTTATTAACTTAATAAACCCCACAAGGCATGACTGCTTGATTTCTTGAATATCTGGGAACCTTGACTAGGTCGAATGTTTATCAGAAATATGCAGTTTGCATTTGAATCACTGGTAATCAGAGAGCCCTGTGGGGTGTAGACCACTAGATGTCTTCAGAGCAAATAAACTGGCCAGATAATTGAATAAAATAGCTGTTTTAACTACAGAAACCGACATGACTATCTTAGTAGTTGCATAATCCCATTCCTCTCCTTCAACCTTGTTATAGTAGCACTCTGTTGATGTTAAATCAGAAGCTGAAATAAGTCATGGAAAAAGTATGTTTGTTGTGGTGTTTTATAACACTGCTAAAGTGAAAATTTCAAGTTAAGGTCTGTATCTGGAACAGCAGCATCAAAATTTGATGTTCATTGTAAGGTTTTCTACTACAATAAAAATCTTTCTACATGAAAAGTAACCAGAGACAAATATATTCCTTTCTAGACTGGCTTCCAGAGCTTTTCCAAACATCCCTTATCCACAGGTTCAGCTCCTTCTCTGCATCAGCTGTTGGTCTGACATGCCCTTTAAAGGGATGAGCTGATTATGTAATTATTCATTTCTTTCTTGCTGCAAGAAGTGATTGGTTATAAGTCTGTTCTGTCCAACGGGTCCCTTCCAAGTGAGTTCCAAACATCACGCACCTCATTTGGGAACTATTTGTCCATTGATTAACAATTGTTGACTGGTGCTACTACAGTTGACTGTTAAAAAGTGACTTTTCTTATTGACTTAGACTTTCTAAATGTTCTGAGATCCATAACATCCTTACACAAGCAATCAAAAAAGTTTGCTTGTGTAAGTCAGGTAGTACTTTTACTAAGTGCCTCTCATGTCTAGAAAAAGAGCACCAGGTATCTACTTGTGAGCCATTTTGACTTTTGACAGACGTTTCAAGGCCTACTTGAGTTAAATGAAGTTAGAGGTCTTTGTCCAGGCCAAATGTATAACCTTACAGGCCCTCTATCAGTGGCTTTTAGCCTAGATAAATAAGAAGGTAGAGCTTGCTAGGAAAAGTCTAGTAAAACAGTCAGTATGTGGGGGAGCATAAGTTCTTGGAGACCTTGCCACTCCCTTGGAAGCCTTTAGATGTCTACCCCATGTAGGTTTTGCCTCATTAACTCATGTTTTGGATTCCATTGCTATGGAAGCCATAACTGCCTTGTTCCTTCAGGAGACAAATATAGGATTTAGATGTTAGGTGCTTCTGCACAGGTGTCAAAAGGAGTTGCTGATACATCTGCAGGGAACACTGGTGCCCAGGTGCCAATGAAAGATGTTTTCCCCTTTTGGATACACAATAATTGTTTCATCATGTCCTAGCACTCTTTATGGATAATAAACAAGAAAAGGGCCTTTTTGTTAAATTTACTATTTCCCATTGTGTAGGGACATTGCTTTCCATATGCAAAGGATGCTCAATGCCAGAGACTCAGGAGTCTGTCCCTATACTGATGCCCTTGACTACTGATTACAGGATGTTTGCTGAGGAGTATGCTGTGATCTGTATGAGCATTAACCATCCACCTGTGTAGCCATTTGTGCTGGGGGTTCCTCTTCTTCCTAAGAAGAGAAAGGAATCTCCACCTTCCAGTTCTTTGTAATCTGAGCTAAAAAGAAAATATTTGACTTATATTTCTTGGCGCTCTTCTCTACTGGGATTGAAGTCCAAGGAAGAGTAAACCATAATTTTCTCGGGGTTCCCAATGTAGGATGTATTGTTTCCCGTAGGGGATTACTAGGCAAAAACTACCCCAGGACCCTTTTTAAGTCTAGTCATGCTTCCTAAATGTATCTGATAAGTTTTGATACCCTAGGTTTAAGAGTATATGTAGACTTGGGCATGGGTGTTCAAACATTTACATAGGCTGCCCCTGTCTACTAGAGAGATAGGTGCTAGACCAGGGATACATTTCTAATTTCAATCTTTTGTAGCTCGGCAATGTGTGCAGTCCAGCACCTTGATCTTCATGTAGGAGCACTTTATGGGGCTTCATGTACTTTGAGTCCTGTAAAACAGACCTGGACCATATGGGTAATGGATGAGCTCTAGAAATATCTCCTGCCTTCCAGGCATTGAGGGATACCTTTGAATCTGTGCCCATAGCCCCGAGCTCCTAACTGTCTACTCTTCATAAACTAGACAGATTTTATAGGTTTGAGGGATTTAAATACCTATGTAAAAGCTTCATTGTCCATACCAGCAGTGGATAGACTGGAGGCCATAGGACAATCTAAGCTGGCACTAGGTCAGATGACAATAAGAGCAGCATCTTGGACATTTCTTCCATATAATTGTGCAGTATTCATAACCTAAGGGGATAGCCCAATGTCCAGCAAGTATACCAAAGCTTTTAATCCTTACAGGCACTGTATGTCACACATATGCTGCCCAGAGAAGGCATAGGGTATAAAAGTGACATTCAGATGCACATGCTATGAACTTCTGTGCTGCAAGTCCAAATGCTATCCTTAAACTTTGATCTGAACTTATTTCTGTTGTGTGTCAGATAAGTGCCCCATTGTGTTTTCTTCCTATCTTTATTTTTACTTAGTGTAGTTGAGTTCATATCATTCAGAAAGGAAAAAATGTCAGTGTGGGAGGTGTATTCCCCATAAAGACCTTCACAACCAATGTATTTTCCATTAGAGTGCTTCTCCAGGATCATACTTAGTGTTCTATCTACCAGACTTTTGTCCCTAAGATCCTTTGCAGTCGTCTTCCTCTTTATCTATTTACCTTGATAACCAACTGTTTTAAGTTGTTGGCTCAAGGTGCTATGACAAAGCCCTCCCTACTTGTGGCTCAGGCATCAGCCAAGAAAAAGACCAAAAAACTCCCCTGAATGCCTCTCTCATGGCTAGTGAAAGCCCAGAGGATTGTCTGGTGGTTGCCTAGGATTCCTCTGCCATGACCCCATCAGAGGCCAGCATGCATCTGACTTCTCACAGTCCTCAGAGGCTTTACAAATGTGTGCTCCAGACATTTAAGGGGACCCTCAGCTGATTATATCTGAGGGACCAAGGGGGGATTCTGCAGATCCTATTTAGAGGGGAGATCACTACTATGCTTATTGAGTGTCACCAAGGGTCTGAGGTGTTTTGTGTGAACTTCCCACAGAAAAAGAAATAGAAAACCAAGCATATTTCCCCTGTAGTTTAGGATCCTCAATGTGAATGGCAGGATTTTACTCAGAGTTTATATAATGCTTTAATGGCTTTCAGGTCTCCTCGAGGGTCATCTGTGGCTTCCCCTCCTTGGTCTTCCTCTCCTCTTAAAAGACCTAGAGAACTAGAGTCATCAGATGAGGATCTTGATTCTGGAGAAGAGTCTCTGGTTACTTTTCCCAAATTCTTTCCTCCTTGGACTGTGGTTCAGAGGAACTGGATTTTATTAGTCTAGATTCCCATTTGGAGGAATTCTCCTTTGGGGATACTGTTACCTGTATGATGGAATTTTTAACGTGGGATTAGTCTCAAGTCTCATATCCAGAAAAGGTATTACGAGCTCATCTGCATGGAGTCTCCTAAGCCTTCTGCTGTTCCCCTAGTTCTGGCTACCCTCCTGGATACCTTTTTATCAGCTTCTGTGTCCCCTGATTCTCAGCCCCCTGCTCCTAAGAAATCTAACAGATTTTACCAGATGCCTGATAATTGTAAATATCTGTATAAATGCCCTTCCGTTGATCCTTCTATAGTGTTTGTCTCTTCTGACAAACCCTCCAAGCGTTTGTCTTCTACTAAGTTGCTTCCTTCAGATAAAGATAATAGGGTCATGGAGAGGCTGGGCAAAAAGGTGTAAACTGCTGCCACTTTATCCTTTTAGTGCCATCAACTATGAGACTGACATGACCAAGTATGTTTTGGTCCTCCTTTATCAAGTTTCTAAAGTGGTTTCTGACCTTTCTGACTCTGAGAGGAAGGCTTCTGCCCTTTCCATTTTGGGATCTACCTCTCATGTTGCTCTCTACTCTATCAAATGCAACTGTGCTGCAGCTGATGCCTCCTTCAGAGCTGCTGCTATGAGGTGTTACTCTTGGCTTCTTCTTCAGGCTTTGCCTGATGACGTTAAGGCCAAACATTTGGATGCTCCTTTGGATAATAAAATCTTTTTGGTGCTGCTGCTGTAATTTTCAAGTTTCTCCAGGATAAGGGTAAGGGATTGCAGTAGTTTAAGCATATTTTTGTTTCTCCTATTACTAAGTTTGTGAGGAATTACCCCTCCAAATCAGCTTTCATCCACTGTTCGTCTCACCCTCTACCCAAGGGAAAAAAGGGTTCTAGATATGTGCCTCCTGCTATGTCTATGCAAACCTCTACTTCCCAGAAACCTGCTTTTCAGAGTAAACTAGGTTTAATTTGACAGTTTGCTTCCCATTTCCCTTGACCAGGTTCTGTTACTCTTCTGTCTTTCCTTGTCTCTTCCAGATTTGTTAAATATTACAACAGACTCTTGGGTTCTCTCCATTATCCACCAAGGATATTTCATGGTTTGGAAATCCCTTTCCCCCATTTGGGCATCCCTCAACCTCCTTGGGAAAATTCCTTTTTTTTTCACAGAGGTACTCCATTCTGTATTGGTTCCAGGCACCATTAAAGCTGTGCCTCCTGCCCAAGTAGAGAGGCTTTTTTTCCAGAATGTTTTTTATTCCTGGAAAAGAAGGCACTCTGGAGACCAATTATGGACCTTTCCCAACTCAACACCTTTCTCAAGATTCCTTCTTTTGAATGTTGTATTGTCAGACTCCCCCCCCCCCTCTTCTGCCCAGGCCTTTCTGGTCACACTGGATCTCAAGGATACATATCTTCATATTCCCATCCATCCCCTTTTGAGGAAATGTTCAGATTTCTCTGTTTCTTCCTTGCATTTTCAGTTCCCTGCTTTTCCCTTTGGTCTCTCTACTGTCCCAAAGCTGTTTACCAAATGCCTCACTCCTGTCATTGCCTTTTGCAGGAAGAGAGGAGTTCAGATCTTTCCCTGTCTGGATGAGCTGCTCATTCAAGCTTCTTCTCCCAGTGCTCTGCTTCAAGATATCCAGTTTACTCTTTCCCTGTTGCAGAGTCTGGAGTTCAATATAAACTTTTAGAAATAAGTTCTCACCCCTTCTCTTGATCATATTTTCCTTGGTTGCAAGCTTCATACCATCCCCATGCTGGCATCTCTGCCTATCTCCAAGGCTGTGTATCTTACTGCCCTTTTCCAGTCTCCTTTTCTTCCTTGTGACTTTAGTCATAGCCAGAGGTTTTCTCAGGGTTCTTTTGTTCATGGCTTCCACCATTCCCAGCTTCCCACTGGTGAGGCTCCATATGAGAAATCTGCAGTGGTACCTCAAGAAAATGTGGCTTCAGCATTGGCACCCCCTGGACTTCCCAGTCCTCTTCCTTCCTTCTCCCAAGCTCAAGCATCAGTGGTGGATTCATCAACTTCCTCTCAAACCAGGGCTTCATTTTCAGACTCCAGTTCTGACTCAAGAGCTCTTTACAGACACCTCAGACATGGGATGGGGGCATCTTTTGGCTCTCTCAAGGTTCAGGGTCCCTGACCTCTTCTTCAGAGGTTAGATCACATCAGTATAAAGGAAATGAGGGCTCTGTTTCCATATCTTCAGGTTTTTCATTCCTTCTTTCATCTAGGGCCCTCAATATCTATACAGACAACACCACAGTGATGTGGTATGCCAACTAGCAAGGGGATACAAAGTCCTATCTGCTTTGCAGACTATCTCTTCAAGCCTGGGATCTAGCCGTACAATATCAAGTGACTTTTCAAGCTGTTTACATTCACTCAGAGCACAATATAGTGGCAGACACTTTGAGCAGGTCTAGCACACAAGCTGATAAATGTATGCTTCACAGAGATATGTTATTAGACATTGTCCATCAGTGGGGTATTCTTCAGTCTGATATTTTTGCCTCCCCTCTGAACAGACTTCCTCTATTCTATTCCAGAATCCCAAGTCCTCTAAGAAGAGGATGTTTCTGTATACCTTACCTTCCTTCCTCTGCTACCATGATTCTTGCACAGGATCAGGCAGGACTCTTCCAAAATCTTGCTAGTGATTCCCTTTTGGCCCAGACAGCATTGGTTCCCCCTTCTTTCTCACTTGGCCATGGGTAATTACCACAAGTTACTTCACCATGTGGATCTTCTCACACAAGACAAGGGGTCTCTTATCCATCCTTGTTCCCTCCAGCTGATGCTGTGAATGATAGGGTTTTGATCCCTTTTAGGCACCCCTTTTCTGAAGATGTTATTTAGGTTCTACAGGAGGCCAGGAAACCCACTACCAGGAAATCAAATATGTCCAAGTGAAAACAATCTTTTTTCTAGTGCCTCTCTCGACATCAGAATTCCCTCTCTGTGGACATTTCCTCTGGTTCTCTCTTATCTGTGTGAGCTTCTCCATGCTGGGTTGGCATATTCTTCAGTGAAACTCACGTGTCAGCAATATCTACTTGTCTGCCTTTGACTCATCCTCTGGCCTCTAGATTTGAGGTCAAATAATTTCTTAAAGGGGTCCTTCATATCAGGCCTTCCAGGAAAGCTATTCTGACTTCATGGGGCCTCAGTTTTGTACTTGAAAAATTGACTCATGCCTCTTTTGAGCCTGCTTCTTCAGCTTCCTTTCAACATTGCGCTTGGAAGACTGTTCTTCTTTTGGTCCTCACTTCAGCTAAGAGAGTGTCTTAACTTTAGGCTCTCATGGTTGTTTCTCCTTTCTTAGTTTTTCACAGACACAGCATATGTCTTTGTACTAATCCTTCTTTTATGCCCCGGATGGTTAATGAGTTGGCCCTTAATCAGTCTAGTCATCTTCCTTAGTTTTTCCTTCTCCACAGTCTGCCAGTGAGAAGGTTTTTCACACTTTGGATTTGTGTAGACAGCCCAGATACTGTTTCGAGAAAACTAACGTTATTCACAAATCTTCACAGCTTTTTGTTTCCTTTCATCCCAGGTCTTTGGGTTTGGCTGTTTCTAAATAAACCATCTCTTCATGGATTTCTAAGGCCATTTCTTTTTGTTATTATTTTCATGGCAAATGTCTTTCCTCTTCAGTAACAACTCATTCTACCAGGGATTTTGCCTCTTCTGGTGTTTTTTTTTTCTTCAAGGGGCTGGATACCACAAAATCAGCCATAACTCTGCTTGGCTGCATCCTCCCCATCCCTCTGCCCCAAGACCACCTCAACCCCATCTTCCTTCATCCAAACTTTTTTAGGTGATTGTCCACCTTTGCATAAAATTGGAAAGCAGTAACTCAGACCACATGGGTGGTAAGCATCATAAAAGGAATTTTTAGAAATACTTTGGTTCAGAGCTGTTTCACCAGATCCAAGAAACCAGACTCTGTTCTCTCCTCAGATTCCAGAGACATGTTAGAGATGTGGGCTATATAAAGAATGCACTTTTGGGAATAAGGCACTGGTTCTATCCAGACTGATCTCTTGTCATGTAAATCAGTTTCTAAAAGTAACAAAATTCAAAATGCTAATGTTGTAAGGGCTGTTAAGACAGATTCCTCAAGGATCATTCATGGCAACCCTGGACTTGAAGAGGGCTTACCTTCACATCTTCATAATCATCCCTTTCCTTTTGACTTGACCACAGCGCTCAGGGTATTTAGCAAATGTGTATCTACAATGATAGTGTTTTGCCAAAGAAATACTTTTGGGGTCTTTCCCTACCTAGACATTTGCCTTATTTTAGCAGAGTCCTACCAAGCTGCCTGAACTTCACTTCAAGGTACGTCAGATTAGGCCTGACAGTCAACAGAGAGGAATGCCATTCACTCTCAGAAAATTACATTTCTGGGAGTAAGTCTGGAATTCTATTCAGTGCAGAGCCTTTTTTCCACAGGACAAACAGGAGCTGCTGATGGATTTGCTTATGGGTTTATTCTAAAAAGAAAACCTCACAGCCACAGAGTATCTGAGGCTGCTAGGGTTTTTTGATGGTGCCCTTGCAGGCCTCTATGTGAGAAAACTGTGGTGGTACTTGAGAGGCAGGTGATGTAAGAATCTTGTCACTTGGAAACTGGTATACCCCTGCTGCTGTGCTTAAGGAAAGGAGTCTTGTGGTGGGATCCATCAGTGTCTCATAAACAAAGAAATTCCCTTCAGGTCACTGAAACATACATAACCCTGATAAGAGTCTCCTCAGAGGTTGCTTGGTGAGCCTGTATGGGAGTCCTACAGGTTCAAAAGATGTGGTAGTTAATGATGAGGAAATAACACGTCAACATCAAGGAAGTGATGGCACTCATTCTGGCACTTAAAGCCTTTCTCCTTGCTGTGCATTTTATTTTAGGAGGTGGAGGTCCTACAAGTACAGACAGACAGCACTACAGTAATATGGTACATAAACAAGGAGGGATCCACTCTTACCTCTTGTGCAAATTATGCAAGCATGGGAAATTGCAATGGATAGGGAAATATACATTCCTTTAAACCAGAGTATGATATAAGGCAAGTTGAGCAGGCCATATGCAGACCCTGGCAAGTAGATGCTACATAAGGAAACATTCTTGGGTCTAACTAGCAAGTTGGATATACCATAGATAGACCTGTTTGCCTCATTTGAGCAGGCAACTAAGACAGTTTTCCTTAAATTACTCCAGAAGTCTAGATCAGATACCTTCTTCTTTAATTTGATATTTCTTTTTCTCTATGATTTCCCATCCATACCATTGAGCCCAAGGATTTCGATAAGCTCAAGAGGAGAAGCCTAATGTGATCCTGATAGCTTCATTTTGGCCAAGGCAGCATTGTTTTCTTGTCCTATATAACTTGGCAAGAGGAAAACATGAGGTACTGCCTCAGTGAGTGGATTTCTTACTCTGAACAAGTAGTCCTTGCTATATCTCAGTTTGGCCACACTGAGTCTGACAGCCTGGATGATCTTATACTAATCCCAAACAGGCAGAGATTCTCCAAGGACATGCTAAACATGAAGGAAGCATAAGGTGGCACTGATCCTGACATACCTGTCAGACTTAATTCATGCATCTGTAAACATTCATTTTGCTGTTATTTCAGCTTGCCTGCCCATGGAACAGCCTCTGTATTCCTGACCTTCTGCTAAGCTTTTTCTAAGGGGTGTCATTTATATTATACCTCACAAGAAACAAATTGCACCACCACTTGGCCTTATTGCACCAGCACTGGGCCTTAATTATACATTAGAGAAATTGACATTACCTCTCTTTGAACCAGCAGGCTTTTGTCCTGTTCATTTTCTTTCTTGGAAGATGCTGTTCTTGGTGGTAGCCACCTCTGCTAGAATTGTTTCCGAAATGCAAGCATTGATGTGCTAAGAGTGATTTTTACTATTCCATTCAGGTAGACTGGCTTTGTAAACCAATCCTTCCTTTATGTTTAAGGTGGTTACTGAATAGGCCAGACCATTCAGCTTCCAGTTTTTTCCCTAAGCCTCAGAAATTAAGAGAAAGGGACCCTGCATTTCCTGGATATGTGCAGACTGCTGATATTGTACTTGTATAGATCAAAAAAGTTCAGGAAAACATACAAAGTGTTTTTCAAAAGGGAAGGGGTAATCCTGTTAATAAGCAATTTGGGTATTGTATTATGTTTTGCTTTCAGCACCATAAGAAAGTCTCAGGCCATGTGAGAGTGTATTCCACTATAACTACAGTTGTCACTGCATCTTTCCTTAACAGAGTTTCTACCCAGACCATTGCAGAAGAAGCCACCTTGGTCCTCTGTGCACACCTTCTGCAAGCATTGCATCTTAGAGGCTGTGTCCAGGGCAAGAACAGGTTTGCTTCTGCTATCCCACAAGGGCTTATTTCCATATAAGCTGAGCTGAACCTAAAATTGGTCAATACTGATCAATGCACTACCCTGGTAAACAAATATGAATGAATGAGTGAATTAAAAAAAAAAAAAAGTTGTTCACCTTCCCACATCTAACTGCTTTGGGAATCTTCCCCAAGAATGAAGACTGCAACAGTGAACACTACAATGAAAAGTCGAGAGAGAGATGAAACAAAAAAGGAAAGAGAATTAATAATGGAAGAGCTTTGGACTCCCCTGTTTTGGATTCTTTGTCTGCTAAAGTGTCATGATTCCCTAAGCATTCTTCTTCTACTTTGTCTTTGGATCCAACCTGTATTGGACTGCTTCCTACATCTGAGGTTTCAAGTCCTATACTGATCCAAGATAGTTCCCTGAGGAGAGTAGTTTCTCCCTAGTTCCAATTCCTTGGAGACAAAGCTCTCTGGGTTCTTGTTGTCTTGACCTCCATTGGTGGCATCTACCTGGTGATTTAGGTCTTCCAGGAGCATCATTTACATTGACCAGGACCTAATGATGAGGGCCTTCATCAGGTTCAGATAAACACAGTGGTCATTCCTCCCTCTCCACTCCAAGGGCAGAGAGACTTACCTCTCTTCTTGATGTGCCTTCTCTGATTTGCTTATCAGATCCAGTGACTTCAGGACTATGCTTCCCCCTTAGTACTGTTGTTGGCTTTGATGATGTTGACATATTTGGTGCAGACAATTTTTCTGATACATTCAATGCCAATTCTATTGGAACCAACTGTATCCCAGGGCCAAAATGCTGACACAGAGTGCCTGGAGTCAGGTTCAACTTAGTTTCTGATCTATCCTTGGGTCTCTGTGCTTTGATGCACAGCAGCTTGGCCCCAGTCTCTGCCTCAGATGCAATCAGACCAGAGATTCAGGCAAATAAATACTCAGTTCCTTCATTGCCTTCAGACTCTGATCCAGGGCTATCTTCCAGTTGCCGCTGGCCCCATCATCATTCATCAAGGATTTAGAGAAGATCCTGTCTCAACAAACTACTTGGGGAAGGGGCCAGTTTATCATCATCTGATCCCACCCAAACCCTAAATGTATATGATCTTTCTGCTTCTCATTGTCTTGCCCAAGAACAGTCTGTTTCAAGGTCCCTAAAGCCATCTCATACCTGGGTTTCCCCCTGACACTTTTTATTCTTCCTTTCTTCCTCCCTCCGAGGCATATAGGAAGTACAAGTTTAACAGGAGGCACTTGGACTCCCCTCCCACAGGAGTCTTTCAGAGAGAACTCTGATTTTGATGAAGTGGAAGGGTTCCTTCAGATCTCCCCCTAAAGATGCCTTTTTTGAAGAGTTTATGGAAATGCTTAGGTGAAGGTGAGGTTGGACTGCTGACTTCCCTTCCCCCTGATGAAACAGTGCTTATCAAGGTCTTCAGTGCAGGGATGTCTACTACCTTGCTGTCCCCCCTGTGACAAGCTCATTCATGTAGTGTCCCAGAGGGTGTGGAAAAAGCCTTATGTGACTGATCCTATTTCCAGTAAAAGTAGACAGTGTTCATTCCCACCCAAGGATCATTAACACATGAATAAAGACCCTGCCATTGACTCCATTGCTCTGTCTTAGACCACTTTGGTAGAAAATGCCTCATTCCATCCCCTAACAGAGAGCCTAGGGCTAAAGACCATTTTGGGAAGCTTGTCTATTTGTTTTCACCCTATGAGTATTGAATTAGAATTCCAATTTGGCAAGGTTCCAGAGACTTTATCTAAATACATTACAAATTCCTAGGGAGAACCTGTGACAGACAAGACTTAGAAGTCGATACAGGGTCAGTTAGCTAACATGATGCCAGTATCTAATATAACCATAAGGCTGATCTGTAATGCTGTGGATGTAACATCTAAGGCAGGAGGCATAGCAGTAGCTATACATGATGCCATGCTGCATCTGTGTGATGTTGTGTGCAATTTCAAGGCATCCTTCCTAAATGTTCCATTTGATAGGTCCACCCTGTTTCAACTCAAGGTGAAAGAAACTTTGACCAGAAATGAGAAAGACAGCAAAACATAGTCTGCTGTTGGATTCATTTTCTCTACTCCTCAGAAACCCTTCTCCTGGAATCAAAGGGGAGGAAAGCAGCAATGGTTTAGAAAATCCCAACAATTTTTTCTGTAGACTCTTTTGGTGATAGGGTGTCCTGAAGTGGTGGAGAGAATCGCTAATGGGGCAGAGGTGATCAATACAATCATGTATTTAAAGGTCCCTTTATTGATAAACCATTCCAGTGTTCATGGGTTTTTGCCCAAATACTCCCTGGAGGCAGTCGGAATCATTTCTGTCTTCACCCACACAACTGGTAGGCCATCACAAATGATTTTTGGGTGAAAAGAATAATTTCCAGAGGTTGTGTCCTCCCCTTTATTTCAAAACCAACAGTGCAATACAAGTCCATTCAGGCATGTCACCTAGCCAGAAAAGGGCAGTAGTAAAAGGAATTGCAAAACTGATAGAAAAGAAAGGGGTACTCCAGGAGGTCTCACCAGACCACAGAGGATCTGGAATCTACTCAAGATTTTTTTTAGAATGAAAAAGAACAATGACTTTGGGCCAATATTGGACCTAGGCAAACTGAATACGTGCATGAGAAATTCATCATTCTGGATGGTCACAGTGCAATCTATCTGTCTTGGAAAAGGATAACTGGATTTATTTTGTAGACATTAAGGATGCCTGTTACCATATAAAAATTGTGCAGCAATCCAGAAGGTACCCGTGCTTTTGTCTGGGAGCCAGTTCATATCTTGGTTATTTGGTCTCACCACAGCCCCCTGAGTGTTCATCAAGTGTATGGCAGTACCAGCACACCTCAGGTTGCAAGAGTTCCAGGTGTACACGTATCTAGATTGTCTCATTACAATCATTAATCTGTACAAGGACCTCTCTGTTTCAGTTGTCTTGATCCTTGGGGGAATGTCCATAAACTATGAAAAATCAGTTAAAACCTAGTCATGTCTTGGAGTTCACCTGGATGCAACTTCTCAGGTAGCTAAACTCAACCTACAAAGCTGACATTGCTCCAGCAACAGGAACAAGAGATAATATCAATACTAAATCCACCAGCATCTTTGATATTTCAGTTACTGGGATTCACAGCAGCTGCTTTGTCGTCCCTCATACCACTTTTTTCATCAGGGTACTGCAGTGTACCCTCTGTCCAGTGATCTCTACTATTGCATTCTCTCCGTTATCAGATCAAACTGCCCTCCGTCTGTTGACATTACATATCTTTGTGGATAACTTCCCCTCTGATAGCACAAGGACATCCATTTATCTTCCCCCTCTGCAATGGCCACAGTCACCACAGTAACCCCTCCATTGGGGTGGGTTGAGGACATTTTTGGGTGGGGAGACTGTCCAGTGAGCATGGTCTTTTCAAGAGGCTCTCCTTCACATCAATATCTGAAGATGGGGGTGGTCCTCATAGCATTGTAGCAACTTCAGGGCAACCTTCCCCAAGGTGTGATTTCTATCCATACAGACATTACCTCCATAGTCTTGTACATCAACAAGCAGGGAGGAATCCATTCATACTCTTTGTGTGAAGAGGCCATGAGAGTTTGACAATGGGTGATGCCTTCTCAATGCTTTTTCTTAGCAGCAGACATGCTGGACTGATCCAGTATATTAGTGGACAGGTGGAATCACTGCGCCCTTTTGCAACACAAGTGGTCCATTATTCAGACTGTAACATCAGAGTTTTTGCAGTCACTGGGGCCAGCCTTGTTGAGATCCTTTCGCAAACCCCCAGCAACATGAAGTGCAGTATCTACTTCACTGTCATCCCTCAACAGCTACAGTCACTGAGAGGTGCTGTGGTCTGTACTTGGCCACCCGGTCTCTTTTATGCCTGCCCTCCAACACCTCTTATAATGTGTTTTACAGAAGGTGACTTTGTCCAAGGAAAAGCTGATCTTCATTGCCCCCTTTTGACCCTGAAAAGTATGTTTCCCCTTACTATGGCCTCATCTGTTGCACACCCCATACTTGGGTCCTGGACCCCCTTCCAGACCTGATTTCTCATCTGTCCAGAAAGTCTCATCCGGCATCAAGTCCCTCAAGCTATCTGCATGGTTTCTCCAATTCCAGTGATCACCAAAGATCCTTCCCTTCCATCCAGGGTAGTACACATTTAACTCCTTCTCAAGAAACATCCAAACCTTCCAATAGGAAGACTTATGAAGGCAAATGGAAAAGGTTTTCTGTATGAACAACAGCAAATGGTTTAGATCCTTTTTCTGTTCCTTTACTCTCTGTATTCTGGACTTTCTTGCAGGCCTTTTTCAGGTTTGTGCCAGTTATTCTACCAGTGAGGTTCAGCTAGCAGATATGTCTAATTTTCATGTAGGTACAAACGATTCTTCTATTGTAGCTCTGAAGGTCTCTAAGCCTCTCCTAAAAGGAACCACTATCTCTTAACACCATCAGTAAAGGACCATGTTCCTCCCAGGACTTCTGTAATGCTGCAGAGACATTGCATGTCCCTTAAACCTTGCTTCTTCAGCAGAACTTAAATATATGTCTTGGAAGACTTTGTTTCTGGTAGCTATTACTTTGGCCAGAAGAATTTCAGAATTTCAAACCTTGTATTGTAAATTTGCATACTTAATTTTTCACAGACTGTGTATTTCTAGGATCCCATTTTTGTACTGAAAGTAGCCATAGAATCAGCCTTGAACCAGACTACCCATTTACCAGTCTTTTTTTCCTAATCACTCTAACAAGGGAGAATACATTCTTCATACATTGGACAAGCACTACCAACTTGGATTTTATTTACATTATACTAGAATTATGAGAAAAAGATGATCAGCTGGTTGTATCCTTTTCAAAATCTAAAGCTCAAAGGTTTCTGAGATTACCTTAGCCAGATGGTTGTCAGATTGTATTACCTTTGTTTTCATTTCCAAAAGACTACCCCTTTCTTCAGGCTAAGAGCTCACTCTATCAGGTCTGTGTCTACTTCTAAAGCTTACTTCATACATACTTCCCTGGCTGATATTTGTGAAACAGTAACCTGGACAACTATGCATAACTTTGTCAAACATTATAAGCTGGATCTGGAACAACATGGGATACAAAGTTATGTATTTACCAAAACACTAGATCCTTGTCCTCCCTCTCCATCTGTCTCAACATCTTTCCCTCCTCCCCCCTCCCAGATTGTCATTTTTTCTTACTGTGTTTTTGGAGGACTATAATGGGCCAGCAGGAAGCTACAGGAGGACGGCTTTTTTGCTTTCTTTATCTGTGAGACACATTTTCCTATTACCATTTTTCATGTGTCTTTTTTCTGACAGGCAAATGAAAGTTGAAAGATGGTGCACTGTGATGCATGCTGGGAGAAGATATTGAGTTCTGGAGAAACTCTGTAGTATTGTCGGATGGATCCCACTGGATCTGAGTAACCCAACTGTCGAGATAGTGAAGAACAGCAAGGATCTAGCATTATGGTAAGTACATAACGTTTAGTTTTGATAAGTTGAGATTGGCAGTCATTGAGCTAAGTGTATTCATGCTATTAAAATTCTTGTCCTGGAAAACACTTTCCCTAGTGGCAGTGATATCTGCCAGAAGGGTGTTAGAAACACAGTCCCTTATGTGCAAAGAATCTCATGCAGTTTTTCCATAATGAAAATATCAGCCTTAAGAGTAACCCCTGATTTATGCTGAAAACTGGTCTTGGAGCTGGCCTTTAGTCAGGCAGCCCCATTAGCTACATTTACTTCAACCCTAAAAATAAAAGGAAAAGGTTTTGTACCTTTTGGATGTCCACAGGCACCTCAGCTACTATATTCCCAAAACCAACGACATAAAAGCAAACAAATCAACTTGTATATTGCATGCCAGGCAGTGCATATAAACCAATCTCCAAGGAAACCCCTTCTAAATGTTTGGCTATTACATTCCATTATGATTCCATGGGGCGGGGGATAGAGTGCATTTCATTATGTTCTTTAGCATTTCTGTGTAGGGTGTTTGTGAAGTAATGATTGGATGTCCATACATACTTTCTTCAAAAGAACTATAAGCTGGTCCAAATGCAAGGAAAGTGTTGCTTTTGCCATCCTGCAAGGCATGGTTCTTTTCCTTCCTGTGGTATATCAATAGTACTTCTTTGGTACTTTTCTGATGAATAAGTAATTATTTTGCAGTGATGATCCCTACAGTGAACATTGAACAGATGTTTGGTATCTTATCATAAGCAGATAATCATAAATATGATTATGGCTGCCATACACATTTATGATCTTTTACCCTTGGGCTGTACTGCCCCACTCCCTGTGGGAGATCCTAGTGACTAGCGGTATGAAGTACTCTACAGTATCCAGATGGAATCCTGTAATCAGTCTCATCTTTTTATTCTGTGGGAACTTTTATTGGTACTGCATTAGTGAAGAAGTACAAATTTAAGCCTAAGGTACTTATGAGCTGTGGACACTGAGGACTAATAGTCAGAAATGCTTCTAGTCAGGATGCACTTCTGGATATTTTTCCACAAAAAAGTTTCTCTTCTTAAGCAGAATATTGGACAAAGATTTGGGGCAGAGGAGAATGTGGGCTTCTTAAGGACATCAGCAAAAGCAGTGCAAGTCATAGTAGGATGGGTGTCTACCTTTGCCTTTCTTTCTCTACATAAAGAGTTACAGTGCAGAGGTGATTTTCTACTTGAACCTTTTTCAAAACCTCTTTTTTTTCTTCTGCTGCCTGCTGATTGACTCTCAGATTGTCTCTCTTGATCTACTGGCATATTTGTTCTTTGTACACCTTGATAAGAACTAACTGAGAAGGCCTATCAGTTAGGAAGCTATCAGGAGTGTTTTTTTTTCTCTTTTGCTTTCCTGTCCCCACTGCACATGCCCAGGAACATGTTCAGGGTCAGAGTGCAATGGGCATTAGCAACAGTATGTCACACATTTCCACAGGTGATATAACTTCTCAGGAGAGCTCTGCTCCCTTAAAACCAGCAGTTCTGCAGGGTCTCCAGACTTCACTTGGGATTTCATGCATCTTGGGTATGTGCTTCCACACCTACTCATGAGGAGAGGAGTACCAGCTAAGCTGTGTCAATTCTCTGCCCCCCCCCCCCCACCAGCTTCATGAGGTACCTGAGGCTTTACTAGAACTCTGGTTACTTGGGTTATAGTTAAGGCTTTATTCCTCTACACCACTGGAGCCAACTTGGCCATCTATTGTAATGGAGAGTTAATCACACAGCTGTACTTTCTTTAGGTTAACAAACAACTGCAGTTGTGTAGAGAGATAAAGCCCTTACTACAGCACAGGAAACCTATATTCACTTATTGGCTGAAGTGGCTGTAGGTGTTGTCTGTGGAAGATGGCAGTAAGAGGCTGCTGCTGGCTTGCCCATCTTTGGGGAGAGAGTTGTAGTTTGGCTCATCATATGGGTAACACCTAGTGGGAGTACTAGGTGTTTACTCAGTAGAGTTCCAAGCTGACTGAACTGACACTACTATCATAGTCATTTGCACTATATAGCCAAGGAGAAACTAGGCTGTGAAAGTGGGGTCTATATCAGCTAATCGAATGCTAAAAATGCCAAATGCAATTTAATCGAACTGAAATGTTCGAAATCTCAAAAGAGCGTACTTACGGAACATCAATTTCTTTCCCAGGGAAAGAAATCGGTGTTTTGTGCAAAAAAAATTTTTCAATACTTTAAACACTGACAGAAGTGGGGAGCTTCACCCCACACATCCCCCACACCCCCCTACTTAAATATACCAACTCCGAGACCGCACCACAGTGGAGAAAATAGCAAATTCTGATGACGCCCCACCGATTTCTTTCCCTGGGATAGAAATCGATGTTCCGTCAGTTTGCTCTTCTGAGATTTAGAACATTTCAGTTTGATTAAATTAAATTTGGCGTTTTCAATATTCAAAATGCTGATAGGAACCCGTGAAAGTGCATTCACCCTCTGAAGGTAGCAATTACAAGCTCAAAGGAGTCTCTATGGAGAAGGTGAGGTGTTCCCATGGGGAGAGGGTAGACTTCTACCTTAGACCACCAAGTTGGCTTGCTCCCTATTGCCTAACTGTCACCATGGAATGGGGGACTGATGGAGGTTCCTGGAAATGAATGACTAGGCCTTAACAGCTCTCACATAGTCCATGAGTACCTGGCTCCAATGTGCAGGTGCAAATGGGTCATTTGGGGGATGGTAGAGAAGGTATCACGCAAGGTCCGGGGAAGCACAATAAAAACAAAAACAACATAAAAACAAAACAAAAACAAATTGGCACTGAAATGAGATTACCCTTTCTCCACTAGACATCATTAAATGTTTTAACTATTGTTTAGTATTTAAACTATCATAGAATATGTTTTCTTTATTTTGTCATACTGTTTTCAATATTTAAAAATATAAATCTTTGTTTGCCCACATGATCATTCTGTGGTTTTCTTTTCACTTCATTTGAGTGCAGACAACTAAAGCCAAGTAATATATTTATTGTTTAGTTCAGTGTATTAGAAAGAGCTGTGGAGCAGGAAGTGGCAAATGTTATAGTGGAGTTTCTACAGAACATATGTGGTGAAGAATTTAAGGCTGAGCAAGCAAGACTTAAGGAAGAAAGATACAAGTCTAAGGAGGAAAAATGCTGGGCAGAAGAAGAGAGGTGCAGAGTTGAGGAACAGAAAAGGCAGACTGAAGAAGCAAGGCATTTCTCTTACATTATTTCTAACCACAATGTTGATGTTAATAAATTACTGCTCACAGAGGTTGTGCATTCATTACAGCAAGTAGTGGTGTAAAGAAAGAAAGATGATAGAGTTACAAGGCTGTGATCCCTTCCACTGCCCACCAGTAATTTAAAATCTCTCTAAGCTAAAAATGTTAAAGCTGATGGCCACCATCGTTATGGTCTCTTGAGTCATACCACCAGTACTAACCCAATTAAAAATAAGAAAAGGAAAACAAACATGAACTACACAGTTCATTGAGTGCAGCTTTGCTCCAGTAGCAAGCAGGAAATATACACTGGGCATGTGTCTGCCCTATCTACACCCAGGCTTCACTCTGTACACCCCACAAAGCAGAGTCTTTGGCATAGCTCCCCAGACCCCTTTCTCACCACTCTCTTTCTCTCTCTCTCTTTCTGTGTTTCAGTGCCTTTCATTGCTCACTTATACACACAGTAACTGTACATTAAATTAAGTCTTATTTGCAGACACACACACACACACACACACACACACACACACACACACACACACACACACACACACACACACACACACACACACACACACACATTTCTAGGGACTGCTTCTAATATTCTTCAACATCACAAATACTATAACCTTCTGTCCTGGCTCAAGGTAGTAAACTGCTACCACTCCAGATTAGGCTGAGGACTTCCTAATTACTGATGCAAAACAACAAATAAGTCACAAAAATAGCAAGAAATGTGAGCACAAGCAGAGCTGGGGATCGCAATGACGTAAAACATCCATTCTTTTTCCACAAGCCATTGTAGTACAATGAAAACTTTTTATAAGCAAGATACACACAATCAGATAAGCGCTTTTGTCTCTGCTGATTCAGAGACTTCTTCAGACAAAGAAATAAGGACAAAACAACTCTTTAAATACTAAATTACAGCTTATGCAACTAAACCAACGCCCCTAATTAATGTTAAAACACTCCCACCAGCCCACTCACTTCATAGTAAAGCATAAAACCTTCACAAATCTGTGAATTACTAAAATCTATATAAAAACCTATATATAATAATAAAACTAGTATCAAAAAATGCATATATATATATATATATATATATATATATATATATAATGTAATAAATACAATATAATAAATGTGGAAACAGTATTAGCATAATCTCATGTAAAGCACACAATAAATAACATTCATCTTTATAATGCCTTAAGTTTTAGAAAACAGGGCAATGAGAATGCATCAGCCTGGCCACTGTGTGGCATTAGTTTTCAGTTGCCATAAAGCCTCTTGTTTTTCCAAAATTAATGTCCCTGCACCACGTCTTATGTCTGGGGTAAGTGTCTCAATGATAATAAGTTTAAAACCATGATCAACGTGTTCCATACATTGTTTTGCCAATGCATTCTTTACATTTTTGTTTTTTATACCCCTGAGATGTTCATAAAAGCTGCTCCTAAATTTCCTTTGCGTCTTGCCTGTATAAGAACAAGGACACTTTTAGTTGCATAAGCTGTACTTTAGTATTTAAAGAGTTGTTTCATCCTTATTTCTTTGTCTGAAGAAGTCTCTGAATCAGCAGAGACGAAAGCGCCTATCCGATTGTGTGTATCTTGCTTAATAAAAGTTTTCATTGTACTACAGCGGCTTGTGGAAAAAGACCAGATTTTTTACAGCATTGTGATCCCCAGCTCTGCTTGTGCTCACTTTTCTTGCTACTTCCTAATTACTGTTCACTCTTGGTGGTAATAAGCACAAATGGCAATATACAGAGCTGTCTGGCTAATGAAGGTGGATGCAAGCAACTTGTCACTAGTTAGCCATAAATACCCTTCTAGATAATACATAACTGGATGACCGGCATATGTTTTTAAAAAGTGTAAACATAATACTTGACTGTATAACTTAATTTATTCTTTTCCAGGTAAACAGTTAAATATACTGATTTATATTGCCCTAACTACATAGAAATATAAAATTATTTTGAACAAAATGATTTCAAGAAATTAAAGCATGTGTCTATTCTCTTTTTCCTGGACATTCTTATACAAGCAGCGCTGTCCTGCTTCTGCAATCTGTTTACCACACAGCTTCTGACGCTACACCGGACTTCACCTAGCAGTATATGTACTGCAGCAGCTATCTGGAATTGCTGTTAACTACCTTTTACATTTCTTTGAAGGTTAGTAAAGTTCTTTGATAGCTACTGTAATTGTGGTGTGCACAACTGCAAAGGTGGTCTTTCCCTAGTTTTAATCAAATAGACTGCAGAGTTTCTGCCTCACCCCCCACTACCTTGGCATACCTTATAAAACAAACCAAATAAAAAAAATACATTATTACAGAATACCCTAATTACTAACTTGTATTCCATTTCTACTGATTGATTTTCTTAGATATCCTTTCCTGGCTTTGGGTAATCCATCACCATTCACCCTCACTATGCATGGGCTCACTCTGGTCCCCCTACCCCTTTCCCACCCACCCCAGACTCAATTTCCTTGGTACTTTATACCTACACTCCCCACCCTTTTTATAATGATCTTCTCAACTATCAAATGTTTTACTACTTCTACCAATTCTGCTAACTAGCCAATATAAATTCTTGATTAGCCAACAGACTTCATCATGGAATTTCCCCCACACGATTATTCTCATAACTATCTCAACCCTACTACATTGAACCAGGCCACCTCCCTCAAATGTACAGTAATATCCCCATTATAATAAATCCACAACTATCAATCAACAAGCTTCTCATATATATCTGCCAACCTTATTGAAACACACAATGTCCACCTCTTCAAATTTAAAATCCTTCCCTGTTAGCCTTTATGTAGCTAAATCATGCAATAATTCATACACTAAAAGATTCATAAACGTCAAAAAACTTCTCCTTTCATACTCTACATTATCTTTAATGTGGAGACATCAACCCCAATCCATGGCCCACTTACAAATCTGCCCCTTTCCCATTCTCCCACACAAAACATATTTTGCTAGCAACTCTAAATAGGAAGCATCTATAATAAAATAACGGAATTACATGCATGGGTAACACAATGCTCTCCTGACATACTAGCCATCACAGAAACTTGGTTAACCCCCCTCCACATCCAAGATTCCAAAATAGTTCCCCTGGATTTAGTATACTAAGGAATGATAGAACACAGAAAAAGCAGGTGGAATTACATTAGGTTATCCTAATACTTACGCAATTGTACCCCTCTCTAAATCAGTTTCAAACTTTGCAGTGCTGAAATTCTTATCACATCCCTATAAATTAACAAAACCAAACAGCTTTGCATTGCAGTTGTGTACATACCACCTAGCCAAAATATTCCAGTCCTAGAAGATATACTGTCCTGGATATCCAAAAACATCTCTAATGAAACAGTTATCATGGGTGATGTAAATATTAATTGGTAGCACTTAACAATAGCTTCCCCAGTAAACTGCATTAACCTTTATGGGTTTACACAGCTCATCACTCCTCCCACCAGAATGCAAAACAATAGCATCCCAGATGCAACCCTAGACTGGACCCTAGTCAGTGATCCCCAAAAATACTCTAAGTCCAGTACCTTACAAAACAAATTAAGTGACCACTTACCTGCCTATACCTATAGGACCTCCCTTCAAATACCAAAACTCCACACCTACAAATCCTCCAGAAACTTATCAAAAGTTAATCAACTATTTAACAACAACTTAAAAATATCAACTGATCTCTAGAAAAATGCCCTTGATCATTTCAATAAAATATTCCTAGACACCCTCAGTAACTTAGCCCCCCTATGCACAAAAAGAATAAGAAATAATCATGCTCTATGGCTAACAAAATCCATGAAACAAGTATTACTTACCAGAGATAAAGCCTGGAAGGACTGGCATAGAAATAGAAATGAAACAAACTTACTAATATACAAACGACTATGCAATAAAGCTAAAAAGAACTAGTAATTGTAAATAAAAAAATACTTCTCCAACAATTGTCCAGCCACAAAAATAAGCCCAAAAAGTTCTGGAAAACAATCTCATCACTACTTACTCCAAGTTGCACACCAAATCTATCTCCATCCACAGATAAAACATCTTCTCAAGTAACTGACCTATTCAATAATCATTTTATCAAAACCATACTTACCTTGTAACAAAACTTACTTTAAACACTAACACAAGCTCCTGTGATGATAGAACTGTATCCACTCCTGAAACACCCAATACAAATAGCACAATCTTCTCCCTCCATCATCTCCATACCTAAACGTCTACTACCCCATCTCCTACCTTTTCTCTACAACCAGTATCTACTTCTTTAATGTATAAGCTTCTTCTCAGACTAAAACCTTGTTCCCTTTCCAGTGACAGTCTCCCTCAGAGTACTTAAAACTTGCTCCTGAAGCTATAGCATATCCCATCAGCATTCTTATTAATAGAGCCATCAAGGAGTCCCTAGTTCCAAACTTCTGGAAAAAATCTATCATCACCCCTTGCATAAAGGAGGTAAATCCAATGAATTAACAAATTATCAACCCATCTCTATACCCCCCCTTTCTAAACTTCTAGATAAATGTGTATATAAACAGCTGTTATCCCATCTAATCAATAATAACCTTCTTTCACAAACCCAACATGGTTTTCGACTTGCACATAGTACAACCACAGCCCTGATTTCTTTTATGAATACTATTAATAAAGCCTTGGACTCCAGCCAACTAACCTCTGTTAACTTACTAGGTTTATTGAAAGCATTTGATACAGTATCACACAACAAACTCATACAGCTACTTTCTACCATGGGTGTTTCACAAAACTTCCAACAGTGGTTCACTAGTTACCTTACTAGCTGATAACAATGTGTAAAATAGCAAAATAGTCTGTCTTAATACCAGATTAATAACATTGGAGTGCCCCAATTCTAGGACCGTTGCTCTTTAATATCTTCAGTAACAACTTATACACCACCTCTCCTCAAAGCCGTATTTTACAATATGCTGATGATTCCACCATTATTTCATCCTCAAACAGCATCAGTCACCTCCAGCAAATAACCCAAAATTCCTTTAGCTGTGTGGAATCTTGGCTCAATGAAGCACAGCTACTCCTTAACCCAAATAAGACAAAACTGATGCTTTTCACACCACCATCTTCCACATTTGATTTTAAAATATACTCACAGAATAATACTGAAATTAAATTCATAACTGAAGAAAAGCTACTAGGCACTACCATAGATCACAAACTCACATTTGAACAACACATTCTCAATGTCATTAAAAGTATTCACTACAAACTAGGAACTTTATATAAACATAAATATTTCATGGACATCTCAACCAAAAACACTATCTAATACCCATTTGCTGCCATGTCTACTATATGGGGCCCCCATTTTCGTTAATTTACATAAAACCTTGACAAACTCCAGTCTTGTTATTACAAGATATCCAAATTCGCCTCTGGCACATTCTACCACTCACACCACTGCCATACCCTAAAAGAACTAAACTGGGACAATTTTCCCCAACATCTTGACTTCCTGCAACTATCTGTAGCACACAGAATGATATACAAACCTGACAGTTGTCCTACCTTAAAATCAATACTACACTCCTATATCCCCATCAGAACCCTCCATTTTGAAAACAAACAACTTCTAACTGTTCACAGGCCAAACATAAGGGAAGGCCTCTGTCTTTACTACTATGCAATTGCAAAGCTATGGAACACCTTACTAGTTAATATCAGAGCTGTAGACTGCCCCAAGAGTTTTAAGGTCACACTAAAAATGACCTTCTTAAGTTCCATATATGCTGTTATACCTTACCAGAAAGATAATCTTCTTGACTTTTCCCATTATATTTCAACGTAACTTCCAACTACATGTATTGTCAATCTCACAATTAAGTCTTTGCCATAGCACTTGGAATTTATCTAAGCACAATATGTTTTATCTGTTCTAGTCTTGTAGAATCTTGATGAGTTTCACTGAGTCTAGCAGAATCTTCAACAGTCCTGTTGAACTCTTGTATTACCTTGTATATTCCTGTACAGTCATTTAGAGTTTTACACAGTTTTTATTGTTGAGTCTTGTAAAGTTTTATAGTGTCTTGTAAAATCTTGGCAGTCCCTGCGGTCCTATATTTCATTGTATAATGCTTCAAAAGCCTTATTATGATCTTGTAAATCCTACAATTCTAATTTCTTTTTTGCTGTATATTATGTAACTCACAGAGCATTAGCCTAAATGTCTATATGTGTATCTTAATCTTTCTATCAAGTTATGGAGCTTTTCTCCCTGGGCCTCTGCTGAAAATGGGGTATGTAATCCAGTCGGACTGTCCCGGATAACAAATGACAATAAAAATAATTACTGGACCTTAACTTCAATAGATGAATTCCCATTTCCTAGCAGACACAAAATTGCAGAGAACTCACAAGAAACAGGCTCCACGTAGTATTCCTTGTCAGCTTTGTTTCTTCCCAGCAGTTTGGTTTATATCATTTTTTGTATTTTTATATTTATTTGTTTCACAGAACAGAATTCCTTTTCATATATATGTATGTGTGTGTGTGTATTTTTGTCCTGCAGGAGTAGAATGTCAAATGAGTCTACTTGACTCTTCTTTGTTTGCTGTCACCTTAAAGAATCTTCTAATTGCATTTTTACAACCAATTTAGCTTTCTGAACTTGAAATGTGTCCCAGCTATTGTATCACAGGTCAGAATAATTACAGATTGCTTCTCAACATTTAAGTTATTTTCACATGTTCCAGCAGAAGGCAATCATAATCTTCAGTTACAAACTCATGCTCTCTCTACACATACACAACACATATACACAACACACATACTCACACACATACTCTCACACACACACACACACACACACACACACACACACACACACACACACACACACACACACACACACACACATATATATATATATATATATATATATATATATATATATATGTATTTTCCTGGCCCTTATTAAGCACATATTTTGCATTTTAAATCACATTTCTTAATTTACCTGCTGTCAGTTTTGCAAGGTTTAGGTGGAGCTCACATATGTGATTTATTGTGATTCACAAAACAGCGGTATATTTTTGTACAATGAGAAAACTGTCCTGCTTGAAGGAGGGAGTCTTTCATTTAACCTTTTTTGTATGATGCTGCAACATTCTAACACTACAGTTCATTAATGAGAATTTTCCTAAATGAATCCTATGCCTGAGTTTATCCTTTCCAACAGCCATTGTTCAAGAACTTTCTTTGGAAGCTCCTTCACTCAGGAGTTTTCTCAGTGTCTATACTTGCTTCAGTGTCATGTGCCAGCTACTTTTGCACACCTAACTCAACATCAACTCTACATCAAATCAGTTTTTTTTTTGGCACTCACACTTCTAATCACTCCTATTTTTGTTTGTAAAGTTCATGGGTTTGTAGACTAGTTATAAGACAGACTAGTTATAAGTCCATTAACTGTCTATGTGTTCATGAAATTCTCATCCAGTTACCCACACCACTATAGCATACAGTGATGTGAGTACTGGCACCACTATTGCATATATTGCCTTGGGTAAGAAGACTACACCATTGATTGCCAAAAGTAACCCCTCACCTTATTCAGATTGTGATTCATCTTGCAGTCTGGGTAATGAGGGACAGTTGAGAGCTTCTCATGGTGGTCTAATAGGGAAGGGTCTATCTTGCAGCCCAGGCAGCAGTTTATGGTATCATCTCAAGGACTGAAGCTCACAGATATATTAACCTTCCAGATTATGCAGGTGTTGAGCTCGTCTTTGACAATCAGGAATCCAAGACCACAGCTGCTGTTTGTCTTGCATTCAACAAGGGATCCAGGAGATGCATGCTTCTAACTGTTTCCTTTGGGATGCTACTCGGGTGCTGACAGTGTCTATTATTTCGGTTATCTGTCAGAATTAAAAACTGGACTGCCTGGTCCTAAACAGTGGCCCTTGAGTCATATGGTTCAGGAGTTTGGGGAGTTTGAAATTGTTATTTACCCTCTTAGTGCTTCTCCCAGGCACAGCATGGTCTGTTTTCCCCATTTGAGGGATGGTCTCTGGATCATCCTGTGCCAGGGCTTGCAGCTCAACTCCTAGGCACCAAGCAAATAATTGTTTTTAGGAATGTGAGTTGAAGAATGCAGCCCGATACCAGCGCTTCCAGTGTCCAGGTCTCGCTCCCCTGTGGTTGGACTCCACATCACCTGATAGTGAGTGTCAGTGGTACACTGGCCCATGCCTGATACCACACACGAGCCTATGCCTTCAAGTAATGGAGCACACAGGACTCCAGCCCTTTTAGGCGTTTTTGTGGTGCCCAGTGACAGAAAGCCATTGTCTCTAAGGTGAACAAGAGGATTGAGTCTGTCCCCTCCTACCTTTGGATGCCCTTCCTTTAGAAAAAACATGAAGTTCATGAGTCCTGGCACTCCTGTCCCTTTCCCAAAAATCCCTAGCTGTCTTTCTGGGAAAAAAGTTGGAAAAGCATACTGTGATGCCTCTGAAAAGGCAGATGGTCTTTGAAAGCTGTCTCCTGAATGACGCAAGTCCCTCACTAAATATCCTTTAGCAAACTTTTATGTGAGGTCTTCATTTCAGCATAAACTTTGTCCCTCTCACTGAAATGGGTCAGAAATCTAAAAAAGATATCCTTTAGCAAACTTTTATGTGAGGTCTTCATTTCAGCATAAACTTTGTCCCTCTCACTGAAATGGGTCAGAAATCTAAAAAAGTGTGGTAAGGTAATTTACTTTGGTGCTACACTGGGACTGACAGTCCTCAACTGTTTGTCTCACCATTCTAAGTTACTGTCTTGCATAGTGGGTCAGGCACTGGAGAAGCCTGATAATCTTTCTGAGTGCAGGCTGAAGAATCTTAGTCCTCCTGTGTTGCAGCTTGCGAGACTTCCATGTGGCCTGCAGTAGTTTTGACTTTTAATATGCTGTGGCCAGGGCCACAGGCACAGGATTGTGCCTGCTCAGAATAAGTGGCTGAAGCTGTCCACTTTAAAGGAGGAATTCATAAACAGCATTCTTAATGCTGGATTCAAGTTTGGTAAATGCTCTTCAGCTAGGCAAACCAAGAACGGGTAGTTGACTTCCTGAAGAGGAAACATGGCTCACTACTACCTCACCACTATGGAGGCATTTTTATAACTTCTGCTCCATCCTATTCTTCTTCCTACATAGCCAACCCCAAAAGAAACCTGCTCACCACCTGAGGAATGCTCTAAAGTGTCAAGCAGTCTGGCTTTTTCTGTGCCAGGCATGCCTCAGAGAGAACTAGTTTTCTGGCTCTACTGCTGGAGTTGTTACTGTGGTCTGGGAACCTCTTGGGGTAGTACTCCAAGTTGGAGAACCATTAAAAAGACCCAGTGGGTTTTAAATTTGTCACAAATGTTATTTTCTGGAACTCTGTTGTTCTCCTCCAGGGACATCCCTCCTGAAAGAGTTATCTGCCTCAGTGGAAGTGTTTTCTTGTCTTGCCTTAGACACCAAGGGGACAAATGGTTTTCTTCCCACTCTGACCCTCAGTAATTTCAACCAGCACATGTCATACATGTGGTTCTAGATGGTACCCCCATGGGCTTATGCCTCTCCCTCTCTTTTTAGTGTAATTGAATGGTGTTAGTGGATATGAAGCCTTTTGCTGCATCACTGTACGGGGTCCATATAGAAGTTGTGTCTAGTTTTCTCTGGGTAGGCATCACTCTCCATGCAAAGTGCTGCCATTTTACCTTTATTCAGCAGCCAAGATATTTACCAATGCATAGGCCATAGTGGCTAAAGCCATGCAGGAGAAGGACCTCTGTGTGTTCCTTTGAATAGTCGGCTTCTGGTGGCCTAGTCCAGACATTCTCTGAAAGTGTCCCTACATTTGGTCCCTTCATGACTGCTTTCCCTGTGGCTAACTGTAAAACTGGGAAGTCCTCTTTGTACCGGTCACAGTGGAGAACTATCTGAAGATGGAAACTGGGCTCACTGTATTGCCGTTCCTTCCTGCACCGCAAAAGGGCCCATGTAGTCAAGACACTGGCTCCCTTTGTGAGGATGCAGTGCAGGATCCAACCCCATTTTTTTCTTATTTTTCTGGGCCTGTAAATTGCAATATTTATGGTGCTGTTTGCATACCCAAGCATTTCAGGGTTGTAGCAGACTGGGAGTTATTAGTGGCTGCAGAACCACCATGCATTAGCGAATCTTTTGGCATCAATCTTGTTGCTGGACCATAGAGTAGAGGAGAGATGTTCTTTGTAGTTAATGTTGCATTATGGATGCTTGGGTCTTTCTGTCATGCAGAAGCCTGTGACCAGCTCAATTTCCATAGTCTTTCCATCATCCCTAGCCGATGGATGTTTGATGACTGATGTTCGGATATCAGGTTGTAAGTGAGGCATCTGTTGGTGCTATCTTCAGTTCTTCCTATCCATAAAGTTCTTACCTAACACTTGCAGTCCATTTTCTCCATATTTTTAAACTAACAATTTTCAGATAAGTACCCCATTGGGGAATTATTTTCTCGGATTAATGTTAAAAAAAAATTAATAACTGCTTGAAGTGTGGGAAGCAAATCTCACATAAAGATTTCCATTCCTTTTGTCTGTTTGGTTTGAGACCTGAGCATGATGCATTTAGTTGTCAGGAATGTGCTAAGTTTAGAGCTAAAATCTTTAAGACTAGGGCTGAAGTCCTTGTGTCACACATGGAATCCTCTAGGCCAGTCCATGCAATCTGTCTGCCTCCTCAGCTTTGGCTACTACTTTGCCTATGAAACGAAAAGATAAAAAAACCTAAGGAAAAAGAATGATGGTGATCCATCCATGTCTGCAACTAAGTCAACCAATGTCTCTAGTGAGGCACTTTTGCAGTCCCCAGGTCCAGCAATGTCAGGCCTGAGCCCACTGTTGTGACCCTTCAGGAGGCCACCATGGCTGCAGGCCACTCAGCTTTACTCTCTCCAACTTCTATGTCAATTGGGGCTGAGGTCACTCATCAGGCTTCAGCTTCAGATGCCCAAATGTTGGTTACTGTGGGAGAAGGTTCTTCTTCCATGGTTCTACAGGAACACACACTTTCTACCAGGACTGACATCCCAGCGATCCAACTGAAGACAGAGATCTGCCCCTGTTAAACAGATGCCTAAACCAAAATGGACAGTCAGTCTGCCTCAGCCTACTTCCCAGGTTAGAGCTCAGGATTTGTAAAAACTGCCCAGGAATTCATGGCCTTTAGGAAGTGTGGGGAGCCCAGCTAGGCACCACTGACTACCTCTTTAACTTCTCCCAGTAAAAGACCAAGAGAGGTTGCATTTCTAGAAGAGACTGATTCCTCCGGCTATGCAGATAAGGAGGAATTATCTTATTCTGAACATCTCCCACTTAATCCTATCCTGACTCTCATTCAAAAGATACCCTTTCCTTGGCCCCTCTCCCAGAAGATTTACCCTTTGTGGATACACTTCATAGGATGAAATAGGCTATTCAGTGGGAGAGTAAAAAATTCTCTCAAGCTCAATCTCCTTAGAGGCAACCTCTAGGTCTGTCAACCCCTCGACCACTAACTAGTCCTCCAGTATATGTGGCATTAGTAGACATTTTTGAGGCATCTCTCTTCACCCAGACTCCATTCCCCCTGCACCAAGGAAGCCTGCTCACTTTTGCAGAGTACTTGACTCTCCTAAACCTCTCTACAAGAACCCACAAGTTGACCGATCTGTAGCGTCCACTGAATACATTAAGGACACAACTAACCCTGCCACTAGACATCCCCTACCTAATGACAGGGAAAGTAAACTAGTTAACAGGTTTGGGAGAAAGACCTGTACATCTGCTATCTTATCTGTGAGGGCTCTTAACTGTAAAATCCATGTGTTAAAATATTTAGAGTCCTTGTAACAAGAAATTGTTGACAAAGCAGAGGGCCTACTAAAGTCCCTACTAAAGTCCCTACTAAAGAGCACACAAGACACAGCTAGAGCAGCAGTCCAGGTTTCCAGGCATTCCCTGAAGTGTGATTATGATGCATTAAGGTACTTCATGCAATAATCAGGGGGCACAGTTAGTTTAGGACACAGTCACTTTCTGATGATGAAAAGACTGAGGTTGTGGGTGCCTGATTGGATAAAAAACATTCCTTTTTGTGCCTCCTGTAGAGAAAGTTTTTAGGTTTGAGAAAGTTTTTGAAGTTTAAGAAACTGGCCAACAAAAGAAAACAAGCAGACTGTAAAGGAATTTTATTTGGCCACAGCCTCTAGATGTAATAGAAGTTACCCTTCCAAATCTTGGCCTTTGCCACCCAGGCGAGGTAAGGGGAGGCCTCTGTGATTTAAAAGACCAAGACAGCCAAGTAGATGACAGCCTGAGTAATTCCCCAGGTCTGGGGGTCCCAAAGGTTATACCCCTCAAAGAGAAGAGCTGTGACTATCCACAGTTCCCTACCCACTTCCCACTGTCTGTCCACTCCACCCCCATCCATTCTAATAGTAGGAAGACTCTCTTCCTTTCTGCACCAGTGAAAACTCAGGGTTCCTATTAAATGATCGAAGATACATTCTTTCGAATGTGTCTTGATCGAACTTGAAAGCACGAAAAAGCAAAATAGCGAAATGGCATATAAGCAAATTCTATCCCTGGGAAAGAAATTGCTTGGCCGCTTCCATTACTTTGCCATTTTCATCACTGTAGTGCGATCTTGGAGTTAGTATATTTAAGTGGGGGGGGGGGGTCAAAGCCCCCCACTTTATGTAATGTTTTAAATTTTTTTTTTGTGTGGAACAGCGCTTTTTTTTCCCCTTGGGAAAAAAAATCGCTGTTCTAAGCATTCAAGATTGTAAGCTTTCTCTTACATGGGTTCAATAAATCATAAAGCATTTGATGATTTAACATAGACCCGAAACTCATCAGTCAGACCGTTGGGTACTAAACATCATAGAAAAAGGTTACTTCATTCAATTTGGAGAGACTTTCCTTCATAGGGATATCAAAGCCTCCAAAGGTCCAGGAAGCTCTCTCCCAGCCATTCTGCAAGAGTTTTTGCAACAGGGATTCATCCAACCAGTCCCTGCAAGGGAACAGGCAACAAGTTTCTACTCAGAACTTTTCCTAGTATCAAGAAAGGAAGGTACTTAGACCTCTTCACTGACTTCAGAGAACAACATGTTCTTCATAGTCGTTGTTACAGTACTGGTTCTTGGGTCTTCCTGCGACACAGAAACCCATGACTGTATCTATTCCCAGTGTCTTTGCATCATCCCTAGCCAAAGGATGTCCAAAGACTGTCTGGATATCAGGATATAAGAAGGGAGACTGTCGGTGTCATCTTCAATTCTTTCTAGTTATGGAATCTGATGCATTTCACTTGTGTTCAAAATGCTTGCAGACTGTCAGTTGGCTTGTTTTTCCAGAGTGCCTTCTTCCTGTCAGATAAGTACCCCACTGGGGATTTCCCTCTATTTATTTAAAACTTAATAAGGTCAATGATTGCTTGAAGTGTGGGAAGCAAATCCTGCATAAAGATTTTCACTCATTTTGTCTGTTCTGCTTGGGGCCTCAGCACTATGTTTCTAACTGTCTTGCTGTGCAAAAGTCCATGTGAAAACCCTCAAATGTTGAGACAAGGTGTTAGCCCACCCATACAGAGTCCTTTCTTCAGTTTTCCTGGTGGCATCATAACCCATTTCTACTAACAGTTATTTAGCAAACACCAGCTTCTGCTAGCATCACTCCAAAGAAACAGACAAAAAGATCAAGGACTGATGTTTGCAAAAAAAGCTCTAGCTGTAGTCCATAAGTCGACTGTCCCAGGTGAGGTGCCTTTATAGCTTCCTGGTTCAGCAACTCCTAGGCCAGAACCCTCTGGCAACACCCCTTGGGAGGCCACCATGGTTTCCAGTATACCTACCACTATTACCAAGACACATAAATTGGTCGAGTCTGAGGTTTTTCAGCAAGCCTCAGCTTCTGATGTTTGGGTTGTGGATCTCAAGTGGGACACCCTGTCTACCTCAGCTACTGAAAACTTAACCATAGTAGTGGTCAGATGACAGCAACCTCAGGTCATCTCTTCTAAATGGACACTTAAACTGAAGTGTACCACTTCCTTTTCTTTGCCTCCATCTTCAGCGACTTCATCTCGGGCTAAAGCACATGACATCCGAAAAATAGCAGAGGAGTTTATTGCTTTCATCAAGGAATCCATCCCACATTTCTGCTACTGAAGCCTCCCCATCCAAAAGAAGCAGGGGGAGGGGGTGGCTTTTCAGGAAGATTCAGATTCCTCAAGCTCAGAAGATGAGGATCTGTCCTACTCTTGGCACTTCACCACAAAGGTATCTGGATTCAGACTCAGATAACACCCTCTCTTCTGCCTCCTCCCTAAGGATCTTTCTTTCAGGGATACTCCATAGAATGAAGGGAGACTTTCAGATGAGAAAGAAAACAGTTCTTATAAATGCAGAACCATTACAGGGAACTGATACATTTGCCTTCATTCAGGCCACTGGCTATCCCCTTTGCACACGTAGCACTGAATGATGCCTTTGAAGCCATTGCTTTATATCCTGATTCTTTACCACTGGCTTCTAGGATCCAAGAAAGATTTTACAGAGTGACTGAATCTCACAAGCATCTTTACAAAAATCTCGTGGCTGACACCTCAGTAATCTCTATTAAATCCACAAAAAATGTACCTAAGGGGCCAACTAGACATATCTTACCTAATGATAGGGAAAGTAGACTATTAAACAGATTTAGGGAAAACACTTATACCTCTGCCACCCTTGTACTAAGAGTACTAAATTGCCATTTCCATGTGTTAAAATACCTGGAATCTGCCCAGGACAAAATTCTAGCTAAGGTGGACTGTACTGTGGATAGAACCTTATCAAAGGAAATTTAGGAGACAGCCAGAGACACTTTACAAGTCTCCAGACAGTCCCTAAAGTGTGGCTAATGATACTTTAGATGCATCTTGCAGAGCAGCTGCCACAGATGCTGTCATCTGTACACATGCATGGCTCAAGACCCAGCCCCTGTCAGATCAGGTCAAGACTGAACTATTGGATACTCCACTAAACAAAGAATTCCTTTTTGATCCTCCAGCTGAACAGATTTTTGAGAAGTTGGACAAGAAAGGAAAGAAAATAAAAACTGTGAAGGAATTTTATCTGTCTTCAACACCAATGTACTGTAGAAATTAGCCCTCAAAACCTTGGTGATCCCTGTAGACAAGACAAGGGGAAGCCTTCTCATGGCAAGAGACCCAGGTAATCCATGAGATGACAAACTGAACAGTTGCACAAAACAGGGCACTCCAAGGAGCCCACCCAGCACAGAGACCATTTCTGACTATATTCAACGCCGCCTCCTATACCCCTACCTACTTTCCCCTCCACACCTCTGGCTGGAAGGTTTACCTTCTTCCTAAATCAATGGAAAACCATCACCAAGGAACAATGGGTAATCAGCATCATTTAAAGGGGGTACTACATCCAGTTCAGTGAAATCCCACCCTTGCTGGGCATTCTAAACCTACCAAAATAATAGGAAAGTCTCTTACCAGCTGTCCTCAGGGAACTACTTCACTATGGATCCATTCAGCTTGCTCTTCCACTTCAGGATGGAAAAGCCTTCTACTCAAGGCTGTTTCTAATTCCATGAAAGAAGGGCACCTGGATGCCCACCCTGGACCTTTCAAAACTAAACAAGTTTCTCAATATCCAAAAGTTCAAAATGCTTACTTTACAAAAATTGTTCACCATGATCTTCCAAGATCCCTTGCCATTCTAGATGTAAAAAGCATTTATCACCATGTCCTGATAGCAGACAGCCACAGGAAAATACCCAAGGTTTGTAGCAACGGGCTCTCTCTTCCAGTTCCGGGCTTTACCATTTTTGCTGTTTATTGCTCCCAAAGTTTTCACAAAATGCTAAGCTCCTCTGATAGCACATTGCAGAACTCTGGGAGTTTATACTTATCCTCTACTTTGATGCAGATTTTCCTTAAATGTGACAGTCATCTGAAACCCTAGATGCCTTGTAGATTATTGCAGACTGCTTTTAGGTGGTAGGTTTCACCTTAAGTTCTCAAGAGTCACAAACTGTTACTCAAACAAGGATCCTCCTTCTGGAAGCCCTCATAGATTCAGCCCAATTGAAAGCCTTCCTTCCCCAAGATGATATATCTCTCCTGACAAACGACCTAACCAGCCTGTTTCTAAAACAGCACATCTCAGCAAGGGAATTTGAGGATTCTGGGTTACATGGCATCCTGCATTCTCATGATCCCACTTGCAGAGTTGCACATGAGACTTCAGTGGTTCCTAAAAAAATGTTTGGCAACAGCATTCTCATCTCCTGGATACCCTATTGCCTCTCTTTCCATGCCTGAAAAAAGAGCTGCCATGGTGCAAGAACCTCATATTGCAGAACCCCTGGGCAAATTTCTGTTTACCAGAAGTGGACAAGATCGCCACCATGGACAGTTCAGAAATAGCTTGGGGGAACTCCAGGTTACCTGAAAGTGCAGGGCATCTGGCCACAACACAGAAAACTGCATGTAAGTCAGAAGGAACTACTAGCAGTCTACCTGGCCATAAAGGCTTTTCAGCAGAATTTGAGTCCAGGAACCTTGCAGATCTGGAGAGAAAACACCACAGTGATGTGGTGCATAAACAAGCAAGAGAGTACCCTGTCCTACCCTTTGTGCAGCTTTAGGAGAGGCATTTGGATGCTGACTCAAGAACTAGGGCTAACTCTTCTACCATCTTATATTCTGGGTCAGGACAGTACCCTGGCAGATTCTGTAAGCAGGGAGCTTCTCAACCCCAATGAATGGATGCTGAAGAGAGAGGTTTTCTGGACCTAACCCTGCAATGGAGGGGTCCCCTCAATAGACTTGTTTGCCTCTCACGAGAAGAGACAACTACAGAAGCTGTGCTCCAGAACTCAACAGAGACTTGGAAAATAGATGCTTTCTCTTTCACGTGGACAAACATTTTCCTGTATGCATCCCCACCCTTCCCTCTGATTCCCAGGGTACTCATAATAGTCAAGGTGGACAGACCCAGCATGATCCTAATTGTCCCCCTTCTGGCCAAGGCAGCACTGGTTTTCCCTTCCCTTGACCCTCAACCAAGGGAGATTCCACACCCTACTGCAGGAAGTAGATCTTCCGGCCATCCCAAAGGTCCTGTTTCTATCCTTACCTAGCCACACTCTGGTTAACAGCCTGAAGGACTAGGTGATGAGACACCAAGGAATTCCTGCTGTTCCACTGACATGCTTTCCATTCTAAAGGAGGCAAGGAAACCCAGTGCTGGAAAATCATACCTAGCAGAATGGAAGAGATTTTACATCTGGTATCACATCAAGAACACCAACCCTTTACAAGCAATCTTGGAGTAAATTTCAGGCATGTTTAGACAGGAAATTTTCTACTCCAGTATTAAAGTATTTGCAACTGCCAAGAATCAATCTACTTAACAGTTATTGTAAGTGGGACACAACTGTATTTTCCTAAATATTCTCAAGTTCAAGATGCTGACCCTACAAAAACTGCTGCCCGTAATCTTTCTAGGAGCACACATGGTTACAGTAGATGAGAAATATGCCCATCTTCACATTCCTATAGCAAAGGAACATAGAAAATCCTTCAACTTATAGCAGCAGGTTCCCACTACCAATTAACATTTTATTTATTTATTATTCATTTATTGACATTTGTTAACCGGGTATGTCCAACTGGGCTTGAGGTCCATTTTCAGTGGAGACCCGGGGAGAAAAGCTCCAATACATGAACAAATTACAGAAATTTCTAAATTTTAACAATAACAGGGTTATACAAAGAAATGTAATTAAGCATCTAAAATTCAATTATACAGAAAATGTAAGTAAAAGGAGTAAATTGCAATGCAAGCACTCAGAATATATATATATATATATATATTTTTTATCAATTTTATTTACATATGTACAAGCAGAGCTTTTAAGCAACAGTTCTGGTTAGTAAATATTAGTACATATTCTAAGATAATAGAGTACTTATGAGAGAGAGGAGGGAGAAAGAAATGTATTATAGTGGGGTGCTTAAGTTGGTGCCTGACAATGGCAAAATTTGGAGTTAAGTAGGTAAGATTTGAGTTTTTTCTTTAAAGTGGGCTGAATGGATGATGGAATGTATATCTAGAGGGAATTTGTTCCAAGCTTGTGCAGTGGAGTATTTGTTTAAGAGTTTACCTATGTTTTTTTGGGTTGTTATGTGAGCAGTAGTTTCTGACTGGAAGTGCGGAGTGTTCATGGTGGAGTATACATAGAGATGAGCAAAGAGAGAGCAGGACAGGATGCAGGCTTATTAAGAATGAACTGAAGCATTTGAAGTTGAGATAGAAGTAGGAGCTGGGGAAATTCAAGCCACTGGAGTGAGTTTAAAGCTAGGCAATGATGTGCATTGTAAGGTGAGTTTGTGACAAATCTAGCTATTTTGTGGTAGATTTGCTGGAGTTTGGTAAGGGTTGTGGTTTGAATGTTTGTGAGTATAGGGGCAGCACAAAGGAGGGAGGGAAAGAGAAGGGCTTGAGCAAGGAAGAGTCTAGCACTGGTGGTGAGAAATCTTTTGTTGTGGTATAATAAACCAAATTTCTGGTTTGTCTTTTTTATTCCTTGGAGCAGGTGAAGATTGAATTTGAGTTCATCATCAATGATGACCCATAGGAGTTTGATTTATACACTGCTCCAAGAATATTCACAAAATATCTATCTCCAGCTACAGCACCCTTTAGAGCCCTAGTAGTGCACATTTACCCCTACCTGGATGATTTTTCTCATCCAGAGAAAAGCTACCCTGGAACTTAAACAACCTTATGAACTATCATGGACTGCTTCCAGATGTTAGGGCTAACCCTCAATCTTTGCAAGTCCTGATTTCAGTCCTGGACAAGAATCCTCTTCCTAGGAACACTGTTAGACTCTGTTCAACAGAGATCCTTCTTGCCCCAAGACAATGTGGCCTTCCTGACAGAATTCCTATTCAGCCTACTGACAAAGCAGACCATCACAGCAAGGCAGTATCTGAGGGCCATAGGGTTCATGGTGTCATGCATCTTAATAATCCCCTTCACATGAGAAAACTTCAGTGGTTTCTGAAAAACTGGAAGCCATACTGTCAGTCCCTGGAAACCGTCTTTTATCATGCCTCAAAAGAGAACTTTTTTGGTGGAAATACACAATTAAGTTGAATCCAGGTGCAGTGTTCTACTTACCACAAACAGACAAGGCCGCTGCCACAGACAGTTCTGAGGTACCAGGGGGAGCACACTTGGCCCACTTGAAGGTGCAGGTGGTCTGAACCCCAGAACAAAGAAAAGTTCACATAGACTGCCAGCAAATGTCCTTCTGTATCACTGATGCAGTGTTCTTAACATAAGGGATTCCCTGCCAAGGGCAGACCAATGATCAGCCAGTATACCAAAGCCTTAGGAATTTGTAAACATCATATGTCACATGCATGTTCCATGCTCAAGGAGTAGAGCATAATGGTGACATACAGATGTACATACCACAGAACTTCTTTGCTGCCAGTCTGAACACCATCCTTGCTCATTGGACTGAATGCTTCTTTTTCTGTGCTGGTCACTGAGCCATGTTTCACATTAGTGCCCCATTGAAGTTTCTTCTATATTTTTATTTTGGTGTGTTTACATGTCATCCAAAAAGGGAAATGTCAGTATGAGAGGCAGATGCCCCATAAAGATCATCATAAGCAGTGACTCTTCTGTTGTGGTGCTTCTCATGACAATACACAGTTTTCTGTCTGCCAAGCATGTGTCCGTAAGACCCTATTTAGTCATCTCTCCTCCTTGTTGATTTACCTGGTGAACCAATGTCTTAAATTGTTGGTGCAAGGTGCTATGGCAGAGTCTTTCCCTCCCTGATGGCTGCTGGTCAGCCTTTAATGCATGGCAGGTAGAATCTAAAGGTAGAGAAAAAGATTCTATAGTTTGTAGTTTGAAACATAATGCAGCTAAACTTAAAACAGAGTTACAGCTGGCTAATAAGACACTTAATTGTCTACAACATTCTGATTGTCAGGGACAGGGTATGGTCTCTATCCCCTTAGGGAATTACAGAAATTACAACTTAGCTGTGGTGAGTCATCTGATGATTACTGCATAGTCTTGCCCCACCACACCACCACCACCATCTTATAATGCACCACCATCTCCCCTGACTAGCAAGATTCTGCTATCTGTTCTTCCACCTCAGAGATTACTATTCCACCACCTTTTTAAGGAAGGCAACCTTCTAAGTTGTCCACCTCCGTTAGCCACACAACTTAACCTCCTCTGTCGCCTCCTTCCTTTGTCAGCCTACAACTTCTTCCTCGTCTTCTTTTTCAGACCATACCTCAAATGCTTATTAGCTTTCTGAGATAATGTACAAAGGCAGCATTATCTTCTTTTTTAGATGACAAAAACTACATTCACATAAATTTGTTTCTCAATTCCTGATAAGCTTAGATTTGGACCTGATAAATTCAATACAAAGAAAGATGAATCTGAATCCTCCTCATAGGAAGAGAGAGATAGTATAGTTACTCCAACTGCATACCTACATCCACTGCGGTGAGTCCTAAACCAAGCACATGGCATAATCGTGGGCTGCCCTTGGTCTGCTGTTGATTTCCAAACTATTTTGGATTCTCTCCCATCAATCAGAACAAATCCAGCAAAATATGTAAGAATCTTAAAAGGGCATGTTCAGTTGCAAAATCCTACTTTGGAGGATCTCAGAGCAATAATGGGCACATCCATTGTGCCTGATCTATTTAAACGTTTATGGGATCATACTAATGTGCCAGACCCTATTCCCCAGCATACAGATGTAGAAACTTTTCAGGCAGCTAGGATTCATTTATTACAGGCTATTACTGCAGTATGTTAATGAAGAGATGTACACCAAACAAGTGGCAGATATGATAGAAGAATTTGGAGAAAGGGGATATGATAAGGAAACTGTTAATGAAATTGCAAATGAAGCTAGAGAAAAAAGATTGGATAACATGGTACCACTATTTGGTGATACTAATAATATACAAAGAGTGGAGAGGAAGAGAGATAATAAATTAAGATATATAACAACCTTTAATATTAGGTTGAGGGAGATAGAAAGTATTATACGAAAAAATTTGAATATATTACTTTCCATGCCAGAGTCGAAACAATATATTTCAGAGAACCCCTATTTTTCATATAGGAATGAGAGGAATCTTAAACAAAGATTATGTTTTAAAGACCTGAATCCTAGATATTGTAAGGTTCATACTTCTAACAAACAAGGAACTTTCCCTTGTTCTAAATGTAGTTGTTTGGATATTATTACAAGTGTTCAATTCACCCACCCCCTGAATAATCAAGTATATAGGTTTCAATGCTATGCTAACTGCAATACAATGCAAATAGTATATTTGGCTACATGCACAAAATGTTCATTTTACATAGGAAAAAGCAATAGAAGATTGAGAGACCGACATAAATCAGAAATTAGGAGGGGTGTTCCTTCCAATGCATTGGCAAAACCTACAAGTGAAAATAACACTGAGCTTACCTTTAAATTTAGAGTTATTAAAATTATTAGTAAGAACATTAGGGAGGGCGACCGCCTTGTATTTCCTTGTATATGTGTATTACCATTTGCTGGCTGTGTCATATGTTTTATGACTTTTATTTATTTAAGTGTTGATTGTTGCAATTAATTTGAATAAGCACTGAAGAAGGGGAAACCCGAAAGTTTTGCTATTGGATTTAATTAAATATTGCAGAACGTTTCTGTGGTTCTTCTTTTTTGTTTTTTTGCTAATTGACTTGTTTTACTGAACGCAGTTAACCACAGTGATTTCGTTTTTTATTTGGTTCTTACTATTTGCCTGCCCATCTTGGAAAAAATGTTTTAATAAGACAAATTTTGACTGACTGGTATGCCCCTTATGCTTCAGAAGTTGTTCAGCATCTTGTACTAACTTGTAAGATATGTCTTCAATTTAACATTTCTAAGTCTGTAACCCTTCCCACACAGCATATTAAAAAGCCTTGGGATTTTTTTTTTTTTTTTTTGTATACAGTGTGATTTCATAGAATTACCAATGTGTACAAAGTTTAAATATGTACTAGTTTTGATTTATGTTTTCTTTGGATGGGGAGAGGCATACCCATGTATTAAAAATGATGTGGCCTCACTGGCTAAGAAGATTTTATATGAGTTTATACCCCGTTTTGGGGTACCATGTTGTACTCAGTCAGAGAGAGATACTCATTTTATGACTCAGACTATTCAACAGATTTATAATGTTCTAAACATTCAGATGTAGTATCACTGCCCACATAGACCTCAGGCTTCAGGTATGAATCAAAATTTGAAAACTAAGTTAACAAAGCTTACTGCAGAGACATGTCTAAAATGGCCAGAGGCCTTGCTCTTAGTTTTATTCACCATCCATAGTGCAATCAGTGCACCTAGAATATTCTCCCCTCATGAAATCTTTATGGGATTCCCTATGAGAATGCCAGCCACAAGCCGTACCCCTACCCACAAATCCTGATCTGCAGGTAGTTAATGAGACAATGCTTACTTATTGTAAACAACTTATTTCTGTTCTACAGCATCATTATTTGCAGGTAATCTCCACCCAGCTCCAACCTGATCCTGATGCAATACATGATGTTAAACCAGGAGACTTCATTCCCACTTCAGATGGCACGCCTGCCAACCTTGATAGAAAGGTTCATTCCTGGTGCTCCTCATCACAGATACAGCTGTTAGACTTGAAGGGTCTCCAACATGGATCCATATCTCCATGTCTGAAAAGCAGTGCCAAATGAGGGAAGCCAACCAATTCTCTTCAACTTACCCTCTGCACCTCATCTGATGAACCAGTTTCCTCTTGTACCAAAAGTAAAATCAAAGAGACTGGAAATAGAACTGATGATGACTGATACTGTAAAGACATCAGAAGGGGACATTTTCCCTGAGTCAAGCGACCAAGTTCATCTCATGGGAGATAAATTACAACAGCGATCTTTAAGGAGTGTGTCTGGAGTGGAGCAGCGAGCTATTCATTGCGAAATGAATTTATGCTTGGATGTTTTTGAAAATCCACTCTGACCCCGACCCACTGACCATTCATGTCTGATTGTTACCATGATGACTGCATTTGTTATTTTTGTTCTACTACTGTATTTCTTGATCCTGGTTGAAACTGCAAGTACTGTTCAACTTTCTAATAGAAAAATAAAAAGACTGATAAAATCTAGACAGAAATCACCAGATTGACATCCAAATCTCAATATTTCATGCCACTCTGAGTACATATGCTACAACTCTAAATGTTAGTAAGTGTTGGGTATGTACCCACATCCCTACTGACTATGATGGAGGTCTTCCATTGTTTCCATTACCTGTAAGTGAAGTTGATATGCAGATGGCTTTTTCATCAATGGTACTAGATAAAAATACTTTATGACATAATGTTACATTTAATAAAATTGCTGCACTTAGACTTTCAGAGACTGTCAATGGTCACACTTATTATGCAAAGAATGGGACTGTGAACGTTGGAGAGAACAAATGTAATATTACTTGAAGAATGTATAGTGGAAGTGCAGTAAAAAGTATAGTAATGTTGAAAGACTTTTATTTTATTTGTGGCAGTCTAGCATATCCCCGGTTGCCAGCAAACTGGCCAGGGTGCTGTTATATTGAGAGAGCTCTTCCAGCCATTCAACATGTAGATGCCCTGCCAGTTGTAAAATTCATAATATATAAGAAACTCAGATTGTAAAAAATCCAGTTGGAAAGGTTAATGCTTCATGGATTTATCATCATGATTTAGAAAATGCATCTTTTAAAGGACTTTCTCATATGGACCTTAGTGACAATGTTATTTCATGGACTGGTTTATTAAGTACTTATGGGACTGTAAAATCAATTTAGGAGCTATGAAAGCTGTCTAAACTATTAGAAGTGTTAAGCAATGCAACATTTCAAACTGTTAACTTGATTATTTTAGAGCTGAGTGCCATGTGCGCAGTAGTATTCCAAAATCGAATGACACTTGATTTCTTACTTGCGTCAAAGGGAGGTATGTGCATGCACATGCACTGGGAATGTTGTTTGTTTATTCTTGATAATGAGCACACAATATATAGTCATTTGGAAATCATCCAAAAAGTGGCCGAACTGTCAGGTACCAAAGAAGCGGATAGTTCACAATAGGCTTGGCTAATCAATTTGTTTTCAGGATGGAGAGGTGGTTTGTTGAAATGTATTATGTTTATTGGTGTTATTATAATAATTGTGTTTTTGCAATTATTCTTATGCAAAGCTTTAATAACCAAACTCATTGCATTTCGGTCAAACCCATTGTTACAAAATTTGCATGTTAGTGATTTTGAAAAAGTGTTATTTACATATTATGTCAATGAAAATGAAATAGCATGTGAAATTGCAGTTAGCTTTTGAAGGTTTTGGAAAAATGTATGACAATATATTTAAAGTGTAGAAGATGTTTTATGATATGAGTGTGATGGTTTCTCAGCATCAAATGTGGGACTGTAAAGGGTTAAAATGAAAATGCACATGTTCTAAAATATTAACCTTAGTGTGTCTTAAAATGTTAGTATATGTGCTGCAACAGCATAAGAGGCAACATGGAAAAGTATAGAATGTTAAGCTTCGTTTCCTGATCCTGAGGCAGCATTCTTTCTAAATCACAAAATAAAAAGACACTTATTCCATACTAAGATAGAAATGTAGATAAGAATTTGCAAATCTATTTTTTATTAAACTTGACATATTTCTATTAGATATTTAGTAATGGTTTGAAGAATAAATTCTGTTGTGCACTGTGTTAGTTAGCATTTTTCTATTGGATGCTAGGAGTAGTATGACTGATAAAGTTTATTCCTTTGTTAAAGTTTTCCAGTAAAAGATTATGAATTCTTTTGTTTGGGGATACGTGACTTCTTGAGTCCTGTCTCCCACACATGCGTTATTTCTTTTAATAAATTATATTTTAATCTGCCAATGACTGAAGTTTATTTTATTATGACTGAACCTTAAAGGAGAACCACACCCACAGACTCAAAAAACATGTTTATTTCATCATGGTTTGGTGTTTCCTACATTTAACACCACTCTGGGACTATTTACAGGTTTTTAAATATCTTGTACATAATTTCTGAGTCTAACCACATGGGGTCTAGGATCTTGAAGTGATCCTGATTGTTTAGTCTGCCTCTAGGTATCCCACAATGCAATGTTTGTCTGTAAAAAAAATTACGTCAAGCAGGCCTCTTTCTTCCTAAAGCTCCTGTCACTGCATTGGTTTTACATGCATGCACTGCTGTCTTTCAGTCAGTTAGCTTTAAGTAACATTTCATATCGTTCAATGACTACTTAAAATACAAACAGTGCAAATGCTACAGAACAGACTTTCAAAGTGCTTTTTATTGCTGCTTCTTTTTAGAATGGCTAAATTGCAGTCTTTTGTGAAGCCTGAATTGTACTACTTCAACTCATCTCCCACCCCTTCACACCTAATTTCTCTAGCTGTCAAAGTTCTGAGTAATTTGAGCTGTTAGCTGCTGTAATTGACAGCAGCTCACAGCAGGAGACTTGACTCATGTACTGTTTCTTTGTTCTAGCCTTTATTTTCTGTATGGATAGGGGAAGGATCAGGGAGCTGTGACATCACAAGATGGGTGGGTTTTTAGGCCAGTCATGGTAATGTCAGTTTAGGGAGGGAGTTGGCCAGAAAACTACATGTATTCATTGACCTTGATAACATCAATGAATTGGAGACTGTAGCAAGCTTTTCCAGGGTGGGATAAATGTTTTTTGAATGTGAAACCACCACAGTACAGTAAGGTACTGTTTTAATGGAGAGATACAGTTGATTTAAAATACTTTAAATGCTGTATTGTTGTTTATTCCTAGCAGGGACTGTAAATAGGGAGAAAAAGGACAGAAATGTTCAGCATTTAATAATAGAATCTCGTTGTTGTCCTTTAAACAGACTCGTCCAGATAGAGTCTCCCAAGCTCTCTGCTGTACCTCTGATCTTGGCTGCCCTCATAGATACATTTTTAGCAGTCTCTTCTGCCCCTGATTCCCAACTTCCAGCACCTATGAAATCTGATTTTACAAGGTGCCTGATTATTTTAAGTTTTTGTATAGCTATCCTTCTGTTGATCCTTCTATAGTGTCTGTCTTTCTGACAAACTTTCTAAATTTTTCCCATCCACTAAACTACTTCCTTCTGATAAGGACAGTAGACCTGTGTAATGTCTAGGCAAAAAGGTATATACTGCTGACACCCTGGTTTTTAGAGTTATTAATTGCAAGACCAGGTATGTTTTAACCTTTCTTTCTCAAGCTTCTCAGGCACTTTGTGACCTCCCTGATTCTGAAGGTAAGGTCTCGACCTTTTTTTACTAGATTCTACCTCTCAAGTGGCTCACCACTGTATTAAATGTAGTTATGATGCAGCTGATGCTTCCCCTAGGACTGCTGCATTTGGCTCTGTTTTGAGACATTACTCTTGGCTTCATCTCCAGCCCCTACCTGATGATATTAAGGTTAAATTGTTGGATGCTTCTCTTGATCATAAGGACCTCTTTGGTTCTGCTACTGCTGCTGAGTTTTTATGTCTCTTCAGGATAAAGGCAAGGCCTTACAGGAATTGAAACATATTTTTGTGTGTCCTATCCCTAAATTCCAGGGGACTTATCCATCCAAATCTGCTTTTGTTCACAGACAGCCTCACTCTCCTTGTAAAGGTAAAAAGGGTTCTAGGCATGTACACCCTGCCAAGTCTACTCAGACACCTACTTCTCAGAAGCCTCCTTTTCAAGACAAGCCATGTTCTACCTGACAGTTTGTTTCCCCTTTCTCTAGGCCAGGTTTTCTTATCCCTTTGTTTTCACCTGTTCCTCCCCAGTTGGTTAAGGGTCAGGTAGGACTCTTGGGTTTCATCCATCATCAGTCAGGGGTATTTCATGGTGTGAAAATCCCTTCTTCCTTTCTTTTCTGGGCATACCTTAGCCTCCTCAGGAACAAGTTCCTTTCTTTCCAGAACTGCTTCAAGGTCTTTTGGCTCAGGGCACCATTCAAGTTGTGCCCTGTGCTGAGAAAGGGAAAGAATTTTATTCCAGGATGTTTCTGGTTTCCAGGAAGGAAGATACCTGGAAACCCATTATGAACCTTTTTTAGCTGAACACCTTTCTAAAGGTCCATTCCTTTCAATTTTGCCCATTCAGACTCTGTTCCCTCATCTTCTTCTACCCAGGCCTTCTTGGTATTCCTGGAACTCAAGGACGCCTATCTTCACATTCCCATTCATCCACTTTTCTGGAAGTTTTTACATGTCTTTGTTTCTTCTTTGCATCTTCAGTTCTCTGCTTTGCTCTTTGGCCTCTCTACTGTCCCAAGGGTATTTGCCAAAAACTCACTCCTCACATTGCCTTTTGCAGGATGAGAGGGATTCAGATCTTTTCTTATCAAGACAATCTACTTATTTGAGCTTTATCCCCTGAGGTCATGCTTATTTGTCTGTTACAAAGCCTGGGGTTTACCATAAACTTTCAGAAATCAGTCCTGGTTCCTTCTCAGGAATATAATAAGATTATGTTTTTCTCAGTTGCAGGATCCAGAGCATTCCTATGCTGGCATACCTGCCTCCACCCCATGTTCTTTCTGTGATCACCTTTTTTCAATCCCTTCTTCCTCAGGCTTTTGTTTCAGCCAGGGATTTTTTCAGGGTTCTAGGATTCATGGCTTCCACTATTCCTATGCTGCCTCTATCCAGACTGCCTATGAGAAAACTACAGTGGTTCATAAGTCAGTGTAGCTTCCAGACTGTCATCTACTGGAATTCATAGTTCTTTTCCTATATAAATATAAAGTCCAGGCAGATGTAGGTGCATGAGCTGATCACCTCCCTGTGCAAGAATGCTTATCTTCACTGATTGATGAGCCATCTTGTTCTCGCTGGCAGATGAAGCCTTCTGAGGATTACTAATTCATAAATAACTGACTTTATTAGGGGAAAGAAAAGAGCAGTCCAAGTAACCAGGTAAAATATAAGACAGAACTTTGGCATTTTTGTCAAACTAAAATGTGGAGTCCATGATCACTAGATATTGGAGATTCTTATCAAATTATGAAAAAAGCAGTGCCAATGGTGCCTGCTGCATGCAGTAAGTCTAAATGTAGACTCAACAAACACTCAGATGCATAGTCACTTGGTGTTATGGACAGAACCTATTGAATGGGTTAGCAGCATGATTTCCACAGTTTAACAAGATCATATAAATATCTCCATAGACCTAAGAGACCTAGCAAATGTATAGAAGAGAGACTATTACCTGTAATATTCAGTAGATGCCACTGTTATGATGCAGAGAATAGATAAAGAAAGAGCATTCCCCTTTACAGGCAGTAGTTGGCACTATTTAGATTTAGTCAATTAAGAATATTTCCCTTCGTGGACAGTAGATGGCATAATTTAGATTTAGCAAATTGATTAAGATGGCAATACCCTTCATGGACAGTAGGTGTCACTATGTCTAATGTTAAGTTATTTTCAGTGCAAGATGAAAATCAAGGCTTTTGACAAATTAATCAGATGGTGCAAAGTGAAAGCTGTGCACCTTTAATATATTTTCATAGGCTTCATGTGAGTTTTAAGTCTATTTTATTCTAATGGCCATGTACTCATTCCCAGTACCCCACTCATAGACTTTACCTCCTTTCTTAAGGAAGAAGAGGCTTGTAGTCCTGGAAGCAATTTGAGAGTACTCATATAGTTGTTCAAGCTTAGACTGAATGAAAATATTAAATTGCATAACTTAACTTCAAAAGTTTATTCGGGGGGGGGGGGTGCGGGGTGATGAATCTGTCTGTTCATCATGTTTTATTTATCTTTTGATTATGGTTCAGTTGTCTGGTTCTAGTGTTAACTGAGTTGTTTGGTTTACTGAGTTATAAGTGGTAAAATACCACTGGATCACTAACAGCACAGTTAGTGAGTCACAGTTCCCCCTCAGGTGATTATAAGACACACAGTACAAAGCCAGGTCTTCTAGCCTGTCTTGGTAACTAAAATTCTTGAGACCAGAGATCTTCTTAGTTAGGAACCACTGGGGCTTTTCAACTTTATGTCCAGTAAGATATATATACCAAGAGGAACATAGTTCAAAGGTTCATAGGTGTTTACTAAGCTAATGACCACAAAGGCCTTTTTAAGCCTAGCCATGCATGTCAAATCGCTGACAAGTTCTAGTACCCTTGATGAGTATAAGAAGGGGCTTGGGAGATGAAACATTTACAAGCAGGGGTCTGGGAGCTGAACCGTTTACAGGCTGCCTGTGTCCATTACAGACATTGTACTCTATAATGGGCCTGATCAGCGCTGAATATAGAGGAAAGATAAGTCTGGATCTAGATGAAATGTCTTTGGCTATTAGTTGTGCTATATGAAAGAATTTCCTGACTGCAGTTGCTGCATGAAGATCAAAGGAGAGGGAACTATCAATCCAAGCACCCATGTTCCTGACTACCATTTCATTTTGTAAACGAGAGTGATTTATACTATACATTGTGGGTAATGGCTGGTTTCCAAGAGAAACAGTAATGCACATTTTTGCATTCAATTTAAGCCCATTATATGTACACCAGGTGTTAACCAGGGTAAGTTCTTTCTGAAGGATAAGACAGCTGATTGAGTTTGAAAATGACTCCCATTTTGCAGTTGTCTTTAATTTTGATTAACCAGAGGTCCTGGTAATCAGTTCTGAGATCAGAAAAGTAAATGCCAAAGTGGAGATAACCATGTACAGATCTATGGAGATCTACACTGATCATCTTAGCCCTATTTGAAGAGGCACCTGCCATACAGACTATGTTGGGGTCTGTCTTTAGCCAAATGGCTCTCCATATTGCCACATAAGGATCTATGTTTAAGGCTGCTAGCTTCCTTACAATTCTGGCATGAGGAGTAGTATTGAATGGTTTGGCCAGATTTAGATAAGCTGTATGATCTCGTCTTAACAAGCAAGTTGTTATAAGTCAAGCCTAATGAAAAATTTTTTTAGTTTCTCTGCCTGCTAACCAGTAGCCCCCCAACGTATCTAGCTATTTTATTTCTCATGGGAAAGAGAGCCATCATCAACCTATTTATTCCCCCATGAGACAAAAGCCTATCAAGGAGCTATCTTCCAGACAAACATTAGGGTTCCCTCACCTCTAGTAGCTCCTAATGTCCCCTCAGCAGCTTCCAAGGGGCAGTAATGTTGCCAGTCATTAGAAAAGGAGCATGCATGCTTTCCTTCATTGATTGCCTCTTGACTTATGTGACTATGCCACAGCAGCATGCCCCTCTGGCTCAGACTCCATAGGATCTACCACCTAGAGTTCCCATTGAGTGTCTCCTAAGTAGTCAGCCAAGCCACCTTTCTGCCCCCAAGAAGGGAGAGTTGTGTGCTACTCACTCCCTTTCTCCTCCCATGCTCTCTCATGCCCACTAATCAACCATGTGTCACCTGGGTCACAATTAGGGCTTTATCCTCCTGCACCATGCGAGTGAGAAACCTGATAAGGTTCTTCATATCATAAGTAACGAGATCAGTTATGATATGCTCCATAACTTTACAGATCAGACTTGTAAGGCTAATTGGTATATAATTTATAGGGCTTGTGTTAAGGGCACTCTTGTTGATGGGCATCACAACAGTAGTGCATCATTTAATACTCCCTTGTATAGATACAGATTTTTGAGGCTACCTTTTTGATTTTGTCAGTACCAGAAGTATTTCAATAAATAGTGGTGAACATGACTGAAGGACTGAGAGGTATCATGAACTTGATTGATGATATTCTAGCCTGTAATGCTGCAAGACAACTGTTTGACAGCAAATTGATTAAATTGCTGGGCTAGGCAAGCTAAGGTTATGAGGTATGAAGTTAAGTAAGGGCACATGTCATATTGTATTTACTTCTTTAAATTAAGTGGGTCATTTACATATAGCTGATTGTTTACAACCAGATGCTGACAAATATCATGCCATTGTAAATATGCAAACTCCTCCTGATGCACTGTCACTAATACAATTCTTAGGGATGTTACATTATCTATATAAAAGTTCATGTAACAGTTGTTGAACATAACTGTACCTCTAAGAATTATGTATGAGCAGGACATAGTATGGAGCTGATCAGAGGGTTAAGCTAAAAACTCTGAACTCCTAAAGAGACTGATGAGGAAGGCATTATTATTATTATTATTATTATTACCAAACACATTTAATGTATGAGGTCAAGATAATCTTAGAACAAGAGTGCAATTTAATACCAAAAAGGATACAATTTCCTAAGCTGAAAAGTATGAATTTATGATATAAGCCTAGAAAGAAATGAAAGAGTTGGTCAAGATGAGAATAGGCAAAGGTAGCCTATTAATAGGAATGTACAGTATCTCCAAGGAATATGGTACTGGGTATTTTAAAGAAGTACTTAACAAACAATATAAGTCAAAGTGAAGAGTATATTACTTATTTAAAGATAATTGTATTAAGAGTGAAAAGAGAAAAATCTCTCACAAATTTAAAATACAAAACTTTCAGTGCTGTTTGGCACACATATATATGTGTGGGAAACATGCGGGCCTAAATATACTAGAAAACCAAATATTGAAATATATAAACTTACACATCAGTGGTACATTAAGGAAATCTGTGGGATCACAGAACTGGGGGAACACAGAATCCCCAAGATGTCCATGTGGATCAGGCAATTAGGAAAATGTAATGTGCGTTCTAATAAGTGAAAAATTAAGAAAGCTCTCTAGTAAAAGGTTTTATGAAACTGGAGATTAGATGATATATTCAAGAGTGATACAGAGATAGTTACAGCATTGTTTTCATGAAAAGAGGAAAATTATATTAAACTTTTGGCAAAAACCTTAAGTAAAATGTAAAAGATTACAAGAAAGATTGAAATAAGTGAAATATGAAAAGTTTGTTCTTGTAGATCCATTTTCATGAATTTTGTGTTTGTGGAGTCCTATGTATTGTATACCATAGAAAGAAGTATGACAGTGGTGAAGAAATCCTTTTATGTTGCACAGTGTATAAGTAAAGGCATAGCATTTAGGTCTAAACAGGTCATTATCCCATTGTACTCTGCCCTTATTAGACCAGTGCTCCCTTTGGTATGTACCTGACCAGGCATAATGCAGCAACCAGAGCGACCTCAGAGGTTCCTTACAAAAAAAAAAAAAAAAATTAGAACAAATCTGCCTTATGCAGAGCACCTTAAAGCCCTTTCCCTCTACTCAGTCTCTTATGGATTGCTGAGGGGTGAGCTATGCCTGGCTTTATAAGGCATCTAGAAACCCAACACTTATGAACTTCCTGCATATTCATAAGTCAACAGTGCCAGAAATACAGGGTCTAGCGACCTGAATTTTGTCTGTGACTTAAATAGAACACTCTTGAGACACAGATATGTGTCCCAGAGATTGCCCTGGCTGGGTTCATGTATTACTCAATTTAAGAGCAACCTAGACCAGTGGATGGGAAAAAGAAAACTGATGGCAGGCCTGACACCCATGTCCCTTATATAAGGAGGTAGCTTATAAATGCATGACCCTCAATATGCTATTTGGATACAGGACATCAGTATTCTTTCAGGAAAACTTGGCTTTGTTTAGAAAGACCCCCCCCCCCGGTCAATAGCCTAGTAACAATCTATTAATAAACCTTTGCAGAGTATTTTCAGGAAATATTTATGTAAGTTACTGATTAGACTGCAGAGGATATTGTTATCACTTTAAAAGTATGACTTGGAAGTGCAGTGACTGATGCATATTGAGGTACTTCAGGTAACACCTACCTTAGAAAAGGTAAATACAATCTGCTGGAAGAAGACTTAAAAGTGGTATGGGTTATAACCCAGGTACCAGTTACAGCGGAGAAGCTGCACAACCTAGAAGCTGCTACTAGGAATAATACAGAGATATAAGCTGGCCAAAAAAATGTGAAGCAAATTCACCCATTAATCAAGCATGTTCAGTGATAAATTATCATGCATACAGGGTATTTGTTCAAAGGTGATAAATTCACTATACTTTTTTCATTTAGGGTACTAAATGCTCTTGAAGTGACATGAATCTGACATGGCAATGACAAAGTGTAAAGGAAATGATAAACATACTTATTGTCACAACGTCACAGCGCAAATAAAATAAATGTTGTAAGATTATTATTGTCTTTTGGCATGCATGGGAATCACGACCAGGAGAAAGAATTAAATTCCGCATTAAATTCTAAAACTGCCTTAGTTAAAGCTGGGAGTGAACTCTTTCCAATACAATTACTTAATTTACTCTGTTGCTTACTATTCCAAATGGGTCTATATTATGTCAGCGAATGCCGTTTCGCCAACACATGTAGACCGAAATCTGAAAAGTGCGAAACCCCAATTCACCGATTTTTTTTTTCCCATGGAAAAAAATTGGTGGACCAACAAAACACAACACACCACATAAAACATTACAAAGTGTGTGTGTGTGTGGGGGTGATGCCCCCCACAGCCCCTAAGTTAATATACCAACTCCGAGATCGCACTACAGTAGGGTAAAGGGCAATGTCATGTCTCAGGCCAAGCAATTTTTTTCTCTTGGAAAAAAATTGCTGACCTGAGCTTTCTCTCTTTTCGGATTTTGGTCTGTATGTGTTGGCGAAACGGCATTCGCTGTAATGTCGTTTCGCTGACAAAATATAGACCCATTCCAAATACCTAGAAGTCTTACAACTTACGGACATTACAGAAATAACTGTGATAGTGTGCTCAGGCTGATTTTTGCAAGACATGATATTCCAGAACAAGCGATGCAATTCAGTGGTCTCTGGTTCATTTGTCAAAAGCTGGGGAGTTTGATCTTGTCATATCAAGTATAAGATGTCCTTAGTTAAATGGATAAGATGACAGAATGGTACAAACATTAAAGAATATCCTCAGAAAAATGAGACAGCCATCCAAATTGAGTGCTATTTGTCATTTTTGGAATGCAGAGTGAGTCATATGACTTGTGGGAGGGTGTTAGTAGTTGTGAGTACAGGTGTGATGAAGAATCAGCTCTGTGTGTATCTCACATTTCTTAAGGCCTCCATGCTTCAGCCTAATGCATTGACTAACAAAGTCTCTGCTGCTGCAGATCTGACAAATGTATACATATGTAGAGATAAACAGAGCATGTTTTTATTGTGTGTCCATTTGGACATGTATGTGTGTATATCTATATGTCTGTAGAGTAATAGCACGTGTTCACATACATAACATCTATGCTTTTGCATACATATGTATAAAGATAGCATGTGGGTGTATGTGCATGTACACATATGTATAGAAATGTAGCCTGTGTGTGCAAGGCTGCATGTGGAGAGAGACAGAACATGTCTGCATGTGCACAGACACATGTTTATGTATATATGAGAGCTTGTGTGCACATGCATGTATATGTATAGAGAGCATGTAGGTGTACATATATAGAGACTGAGCATGTATAAGCACCTGTATATTCATTTATTTAATGTGTTTATTTACTGGGATAGTCTGTCTGGGTCATGCAAGACCTCATTTCAGCAAATACCCAGGGAGAAAAGCTCTAAACATAAAATAATATATAAATCTTAATAACAATATGTGACACACAAAAAAAAAGAAAACATGAATCATAATATTATTTGATACAAAAAGTAAAAATATGACAATTACAATATGTTCATGTAATGTATGTATTTAGGGAAAATGAATATGTGAATGTATACGTCTGCACAGAGATGTAAAGCTTGCTCATATCTTGACTGAAATCATTGTAGTATTCCAGACAGATGGGTTTTTACTGTTGATGTCTGGCTGGAGTATCAGAGCTTTAACCCTCCCTGGAGCATATGACTGATGTATGACTGCAGCTAAGAAGAGTAGGGGTATATTAGTGGACGTATGAGTGTAAATCCTCCGACTGTCTGTCAGCCCAAATGCAGGTCTTGCACCCATCAATCTGAACTTCATGAGGGTGTTTGTACTGTTAACCTTCTTGGATTCAGATAAGTGCCCCATTGGGGAACCTTCTTTTTGTCTTGACTATTTAACTGTATTTTTGTTAGATGTCAGCTAGGAAGAGTTAGTGTGAGTGTGCTAGCCAGATTCCCTACAAAGACCTACATACCATTGTCTTTTCCACCTAGGTGCAGAACGTGATTATAAAGCTTGTTCTCTTTGCTAATCCTTACGTACTTCCCACAGTCTCATTCTACCAGAGCAGTGGCCTCTTCAGATGTCTTCTACAAAGGGGTAAATTCCAAGACAATCCTGGAAACTGGTACCTTGATTTCTGTGCATACATTCACTTAACACTATAGCATAGATCATAGATGCTTTTTCAAGGTCTAGGGTCATTCCTTTCTGGGCTCTTGGACACTTCTCATCATCCTCCCATTTCTCTTCCCTTAAGCTTTGTGAATCAGTCACCTGTTTGGAATACTGCAACAGTGATTTCAGTAGGACAGTACAGTTGTGTAGGAACTTGCCATAATGTAATTCTTTGTTTTCAGTAAGTACTGCTTGATTTGTTTCTGACTTTAGAATATCTGCCTAAACACTTCATCCTTAAATTTTCAGGATCTATGTATTAGTTTCCCCTTAAGTGTTTGGCAGTGCTCTGTACAAACTCAGACACCTTGAGTAATATTTTTTCATGTAAAAGCACAATTTAAATTTCTCCAATACCTAGTTGCACACAGGACAGCTAGCCTGCAGTGGCAAGCACAGCGATACTCCTGACATTGATTGACATTCTAACCATCCAACCCAGTACCATATTCATTGGTGACTTTAATTACCCCATTGTTAAGTGGGAATCCTATATGACACCAAACATGCAGGCACAGAGATTCCTGGATTTTTGAACTCCCTGGACCAGATAGTCAATACACTGACCAGGGGTGGAACCATACTGGATCTGTTCCTCACTAATATGGGAAAGTGCTGCTCACCCCCTAGTGTAATGCCTTCCCTAGTAAGATCAGACCACAAAATGATCTCCTTTGAAGTAAAAATAAAACCTGGACCCCCAGCTAAACCTGGAATATTCAGGAACTACTTTAAGGCTAA
>NC_056728.1:47287804-47417804 GCF_019279795.1 Protopterus annectens
TTCTGACAAAGTACTCTGTAAGGAATTTTTTAAATCTGAAAAAACATGTTTCCAGTTATCTCTTTTTCCCCACCACACCCCCAACATTTGTTATCTACCTGAGGAAACATTCTTTGAAGTCTGCTTGGGGTTGCCAAGGAGTTATTTGCAGAACGATAGTTATCAGTGTAACTTTCCACCATACCTCTCAATCTCCAAATCAGAGAATCAGGAACAAAGGACCTTAAAATCAGGGACATTCAGGGACACCTAATTTACATAAGATGCATATTTAAATTAGTGCATTAATGGCCACGCCCACCCATTCATTCAATTACACAAAGACAGGGCATTATTTTAAGCATTTTTATTAGAGAATTATATACACTGACACGTAAAAATAGAGGATTATTCATGTTTTTTCAGAAAACTGTATAAAATTAAAGTAAAGTAAAACATGCTCAGCTCACCCCCCCACACACACAAATACCCTTAAAAAACAGTGCTTATATGGAACAGAAGCAGTACATGGAATAAGGCAAGTACATTCAGGCTACTGATTCACCTTCAGCATCTTGGCAGGCAGAGGTAGGTTCTGCAGCTGATGCCATGGAGGAATGTTCTTTGTTGTAAGCAGCTGTTGTTTTTCTTGCTGCTTCCAGCATGTCCTTAGGATGTTTTACACAGTAACAGTCATTGTCCTCGTTCACAGTACCAGTCATTGTCCTTAGGATGTTTTACACAGTAACAGTCATTGTCCTCGTTCACAGTACCAGTCATTGTCCTTAGGATGTTTTACACAGTATCAGTCATTGTCCTCGTTCACAGTACCAGTCATTGTCCTTAGGATGTTTTACACAGTAACAGACATTGTCCTCGTTTACAGTACCAGTCATTGTCCTTAGGATGTTTTACACAGTACCAGTCATTGTCCTCGTTCACAGTACCAGTCATTGTCCTTAGGATGTTTTACATGGTAGCAGTCATTGTCCTCGTTCACAGTACCAGTCATTGTCCTTAGGATGTTTTACATGGTAGCAGTCATTGTCCTCGTTCACAGTACCAGTCATTGTCCTTAGGATGTTTTACACAGTAACAGTCATTGTCCTCATTCACAGTACCAGTCATTGTCCTCGTTCACAGTACCAGTCATTGTACTTAGGATGTTTTACACAGTAACAGTCATTGTCCTCGTTCACAGTACCAGTCATTGTCCTTAGGATGTTTTACACAGTACCAGTCATTGTCCTCGTTCACAGTACCAGTCATTGTCCTTAGGATGTTTTACACAGTAACAGTCATTGTCCTCATTCACAGTACCAGTCATTGTCCTCGTTCACAGTACCAGTCATTGTCCTTAGGATGTTTTACACAGTAACAGTCATTGTCCTCATTCACAGTACCAGTCATTGTCCTTGTTCACAGTACCAGTCATTGTCCTTAGGATGTTTTACACAGTAACAGTCATTGTCCTCGTTCACAGTACCAGTCATTGTCCTTAGGATGTTTTGCACAGTGACAGTCACTGTCCTCGTTCACAGTGCCAGTCATTGTCCTTAGGATGTTTTACACAGTAACAGTCATTGTCCTCGTTCACAGTACCAGTCATTGTCCTTTGGATGTTTTACACAGTAACAGTCATTGTCCTCGTTCACAGTACCAGTCATTGTCCTTAGGATGTTTTACACAGTAGCAGTCATTGTCCTCGTTCACAGTACCAGTCATTGTCCTTAGGATGCTTTACACAGTAACAGTCATTGTCCTCGTTCACAGTACCAGTCATTGTCCTTAGGATGCTTTACACAGTAACAGTCATTGTCCTCGTTCACAGTACCAGTCATTGTCCTTAGGATGTTTTACACAGTAGCAGTCATTGTCCTCATTCACAGTACCAGTCATTGTCCTTAGGATGTTTTACACAGTAACAGTCATTGTCCTCGTTCACAGTACCAGTCATTGTACTTAGGATGTTTTACACAGTAACAGTCATTGTCCTCGTTCACAGTACCAGTCATTGTCTTTAGGATGTTTTACACAGTAACAGTCATTGTCCTCGTTCACAGTACCAGTCATTGTCCTAAGGATGTTCTACACAGTAAGAGTCATTGTCCTCGTTCACAGTACCAGTCATTGTCCTTAGGATGTTTTACACAGTAACAGTCATTGTCCTCGTTCACAGTACCAGTCATTGTCCTTTGGATGTTTTACACAGTAACAGACATTGTCCTCGTTCATCTTTATTGATAATAAAGAGTTTAATGTTTTTGGGCCAAGTGACTGTCTGAGCTCAGTTTTTACTTTGCAAACCATGCTGAATGCCTGTTCTGCTTCACTGTTTGAGTGTGGCAAACAGAGAACACTTCTCATTAACTTTTGAAAAGGTGGGAGGTCTTGTACTGGAGGGCTCTCAAGCACCATCGACCAGTACTTTAAATAATTAGATGCGTCACACCCATATGACCAGTCAGTCATCTGATATACTGAAAACTCATCTATCAGTTTGCATCACTCCACTCGTGAACTACAAAAACCAAGATGGGTGCCAATATCTGCTATAACAGTTGAAGAAAGCTGCAGTTTCATAGCTGGATCCAGTAAACTGGCTTTTGCACGGAAATGCTTTTTCATTTTTAATAGCACTGCAGAGTAAAATTGTTTGGCTCTATTGAATAGTTTCTGCTCCACTGTAGTACCCCTGATATCATACGAATTTTCGTCCAAATATGTTTCCGCATCAGGACCAATACGAATTTTGCCGTCTTCTAAGATGTTGTCCTGCACTTCAAGAATTGCATCGATACTATTTATATTGCCCAAAAACTACCTTGCAATTGGTGGTTTCAGTACCCTACTAGCATATGCCTGCAGTACTTTCTGGATCTCATTATGCAATGTGAGCAATTTGCTTTCCCTGCTTTGCATTTGCATATTGAAGTTATGCAGTGGTTCAATGGCATACTGCAGGAAGAAGAATGCCAGCTTGATGTCATGGCTCTGCAGTCTGTCAGCTATTAGATCCACTTTAACAGACCGTGGTTCAAATGACAAGAAGTATGATCTCAGAGCGGGCCACAAGGCAAGCATTCTTTTTATGACTTTTGCCAAACTCAGCCATCGAGTGGGGGCATACCTGATAATTTTGAGAGGTTCAATATCAGCAAACAGTGCAAATTCCTTCAGCTTCTGCTGACGCTGTGCACTGCTGGAAAAGTGGCAATAAATGTCAGATATTAATTCCTCTACAGGTACAGCCATTGCCTTTACACCAGATTTGATACATAAATCTGCAATGTGGCACAAGCAGCCCATATTGAAAATATGTGGATCAACTTCTTTTAATCTGGATAGCACCAAGTTCCACTTGCCAATCATGGATGCAGCATTGTCTGATGAATAAGCCACCATGTTGGTCACAGGAATGTCAAACTTGCTCAGAGTCTCCATTACACAGTCATAAATGGCTTGGCCAGTTCCACTGATACAAGCAGACATATCAAGGAATCTTACAACATTTTTACCAGTGGCATGGTAAAAAAAAAACAAGTAAAATCACAAACAACTTGTCATCCCCCATATCTGTACTTTGGTCAAGGTACAAACAGTATGGCACTTTCTGACAAGCTTGTGCAACATTCTGCTGATACTTTGGCCCCATTACATCTCTTAAAATGCAAGCAGCCTTTGTTGGTCCACAGGTCATTTTTTGTACCACCTCCGGATCCATGCAGTACCTCTTCATGTACTTCAGGAAATGATCCCCAGTCGTAAATGGCAAGTTGTGTTCAGCAAGTAGGCCCATAAAGGCTACTTCAGCCTCCAGAGCTTTAGCATTGGTTTGCTGAGTGGCAAACATTTCTGTCACCTTCCTCCCAGTCAAATGCTTGGTGCTCATCTTGTGCTTCTCAGTGTCCATATGCCACTGCAAATCATTCCTCCCTCCATGTCCGACATTAATATTAGTAGCACAAGTCTTGCAAAACACATAGCCTGGACCACGCCTGCTTGCCATTACCCAGTCAAAGGTAACCTTCCAGCTACTTTGGTATGTGGTCATTCGCTTCTTCTTTTCAGAGGCAGCATCTTCAGAGAAGAAAAAGGGGAGGATGTAATTAGAAGGCTTCAAGGTAATTCACAGGTGTGCTGTGATGCTACACTTTTACTTACAGTAAACAAAGCTGGTATGATGGCAAACAGTAGTCAAAAAAATTCTTACCCTTCTGAGTTGTTGCACTATAACAGTACAAGAAACTTTGCGTTGCACCACCTTCTATTGTGGCTTGTACCATGCTGATCTGTGATTCAGCCATGCCTTTGCTTCTGAAGAAAATTAATGATTCAGATAAAAGATGAGAATCCAATCTAGGAACCTCTAAATGTGTGTGCAACTCAGTAAGACTGAGTAATACACAGCACCACACATACTCAAAATGCGAGTAAGCATTATTGGAAATCAATAATGCATCCAGGAAAAAATATCCAGAATAACTCAATGCATCCAAGAAAAAAATATTGCAAATAATTCATAACATATACAAGAAAATCTCATTACTGCAAATAACTATGGCTCCAAGGAAAAAGACATTACTGCACATAATTCACAATGCACCCAAGGTAATTGTTACAAATGATTCATAACATGTCTAAGAAACTGCTTACTACAAATGACTCATAAGAGACCCAAGAGAAAGTTCATTACTGCAAATGTTTCATAACATTTCCAAGAGAAAGCTCATTTTTGCAAATGATTCATAACATGTGTATGAAAATGCTTATTGCAAATGATTCATAAGAGGCCCAAGAGAAAGCTCATTATTGCAAATGATTCATAATGCACACAGGAAGTGCAGACAAGGAGCATGTTATAAAACTGACAAATCATGGATATGAGTCTACAGAGCATCAATCTAGTTCTTATTTCCAGAAATCAGGGCCCTCCTGTGAATCAACTCAGAACCTATATTACTGTGCCAGTTTCATCAGCAACTGTGTGCATACTTCAACTGTCCAGAAGTTCGTAGAATTTCCAAATGTTTACCCCATACTTTTGGTTTGTTCCACTTAAAAGATGTGGTTTTCATGACTTTTGTGGCAAATCAGTAGGGACTGAATTCACTAAATAATGACAACCATTTCAGTTTCATATTCTAACAACTTTATAATTTCATAAGAGCAATACTTAAAACTTGTCACGCTTCCCCCATTTTTTTTTTTATTTTACCAGATGTTTTCAATATGAAATAACTTTTAGGAGCAATAAATAGCCTTGCTAGAGAAGTCACAGGAGTATAACTTTTGTTAATAGTACATGACGAAAAACAGTCCCAAAGCTTATTTTGTTTGCTTTATCTAGTTGGTGGCCACAGCCCCACTGTCAGCAGTGTTTAAAATATAGAGACAGTAACCAGAGGTTGATCAAGAGTTTTTCAACAAGTCCAACACAACACTAGCAAATTAGTAATCCATTGTTCACTAAAACTGCTAGATAAGATGCAGTATTTTTTCAGCAACAAGGTAAGCAAGTCACCTGAAAAAATGCCATTCAGAAAGGGCATGATTCATCACTGTAAAGCATTATCATTCAATGTACTGTTATCCTTACAGTAAACTATTCATATTTTCTGACAAGCACAACCACCACAGAAAACATGACGAAGCATACTTAGTTAAAAATAAACAAAAATAAAACAAAACATTTGAAAAGTTAAGAAAAATAAAACATAGATGACAAAAGACTAAATCCAGAATAAAACTCAAAACGCTAACATGCAGAGGAGGAGGGAAGCAAAACAGCTCTGTGATATCACCTCCAGAAGGCAGATAGAGATTATGTTGTGGTTCTGCAATGTCTGTAGCCCATAAAGCACAAAGATCTAAAAAACAAACTCTGTGACATAGATGGCAGTCATCTTATTACTCTCCAGAACTTGCTCTCCATTGTTAACTGCACTTGTTCTATGTATTACAGGCACACTGACAGCAGACAGACCTTACTTTCCAGCCATCTTCATAGGCATACCAAAAGCACTCCAATTTCACGTACTACATGGACTTAAAATGGCTTAACTCATACAACAGAGAAGCACACTTGAACTGCTTTGCTTTATCTAGCAACATTTCAAAGATCCTTAAGTAAATCCCTTAATCACTGTGTGGACAAAGTCTGTATGCTGCAAGATGGACATCATTCTAGGGCAATTAAGAAGGAAACAGATGAATAAATAACAAGCACTCACATAAACACAAGTCAGGAAAGAAGAAAAAGCAAAATAATGGTGTATTACAGCTTAATTATCAGGCTAGCAGAGAAACTTGCCCCTTCCTGGTCCCAGTAGCTTCATGCCAGCCTCCTTTCCACTCTTATATAGAAAAGACTTACCATACCTCTAAACTGTCCAATTTTTTGCAGAATGTCCAGATTTCTTTGATTCATATTTTTGGTGTATTTTCATAAAATGTATGGTTTTCTGACAAATGACTGGGATGATCTGAGTATAGAAGTTATTAAATAATGACACACTTGAGTTTCACACTTCACATATTTAAGAAAACGCATGTTAACACAAACCCTGTTACTCTAGCACTTTCTGAGTTTATAACAGCAATATTTAAAATCTGCCCCTATTTTTGAGCTTTTGAGCCATTGCCCACCCCCCCCCCCCATTTTGTCAGGCTTTGTCCAGGTACAGATGAACTTTTAAATGAAATGCTGGAGATGAGGGTCCCCTTGATAAAGTCAGTCCTTCTGTGCTGGCCTACAGCTATGCCTTCTACTGCATCAAGTTATACCAAGATAGTCAAAGCAAAGTATATTTATGGAGGAGTAACTGATACCAAGATCAACTACATGACCAAGACAGACCAGACAAACTCAACTCAGAGAAAAATATTTTCTACTTGACATTGTAATTAACCTGAACAGAAGATTTCTTAGCAGCTTCCCAGATCTCTGGTGGCTATAAAACTACTAAAGCAGCAGCCAAAGGTTCATGTATAGGTGGCTGTCTTGTTAAAGTGCTAGAGCATCTGGTGGCTGGAATGAAATAATGCCTACAGAGTTCAAGATTTGAACAGCCCAGACTTAGTTCTGGACCACCACATGACAACAAAAATTAGGCTTAGTCTTTCTGTTTCAAACTTAAACGGTGATCAAGGGAATATATAAAGAAATGTTTCCCTTGCCCAGAGTCAGCACAAAAACTGAAACGGTCCACAGCCTAGTCTTCATACCCTGCTAAAGGAAAAAGAACTTTAGTAAAGCAGTCCGCTCAATATCAGATAGGTCAATGCCTGGAATATTGCTCTGATAAAACCAAATGGAGATCCAGCTGCAACTATTCACAGTGCCCACAAAGACATTAGATTTTAGGATACTGACCATCACCAAGAATATGCCTCACTTTGTGACCTATTTGCAAACATGGACTACCTCTCTGCAAAGGAGACAAGGATAGAGCTCTCTTCTGCTTGCTCACATATACTACCGTCTGTTCTATCAAAGAAAAGCTGGGATTCTGCAGTGACTCCAGGTAATCTACTGCCAGAACACCTTCCTCAGCTTAAGAAGACTGATGCATGATGTGGAAATGCTGCTATACTGGCCTTCACCAGCCTCAGACATAGTAGATGCAAAACAAACATAACATTTCTCCAAAGTCATATTATCTGTTGAAATAGAATATATCAGAGAGAAAGAAAAAAATTCCATCTCCATGTCAAAGGCAAAAGTAAACAACCTCAGGGTAGGAGTATGCAGAAAAATGACAACTTTGCAGCAAGTAGCTGTAGTTCTTCCACTCAAGACATACATGTCCAGATTCCAGTGCTCATGCCATTACTGGAGAAACAAGCAACTCTGGATCTTTCACATTAGTAGTGTAACTACAACAATAGAGGATGTTAACTAATAATAAAAAAAAAAGACTAAAAGCAGCAACTGTATTGAAAAATTCCTGGCAGCTCAGCAGATCCTTCAGGGGGAATAAAAAAATGCACACATTCTGTGAACACAAATGGACACAATTACTACTAAATTTATTACACAATCAGAAATGTCCAGTTTAGTGTTTTATTTAAGTCCTAAACTTTAAAATGCAAATACTTTCCTTTTACAATAACTGTCATTACATATCATAACCTCCTGGAAAACAATGATACTTGTAATAAAACATAAGTAAGCAACAAGTCAGGTTTGCTAGAAAGACTATTTTAAAAAAAAAAGTTCAGTTACTGGGATTTCTTAGCCTGCCTAATATCTCTCAGATGTCCACTTATTCTGTCCTCAAGTTTCCTCTTTGCATTTCCTATGTAAAATAAATCACTTGAATACTTTAAAACAAACTACACACACAGAATCGTAAGTATATAAATGTTTAGTATCAACCTTAATACCATTTACAGTTGAAAATTATTTTAAATTACGACAAACATCTACCACAGGAAATAGTGCTCTGCCCTGTGTGGAAGGCTGTGTATAAATTTGATAAAAAGGAGCATAAACACATTATCTATGCATTGAGATATTGCATAAACCTTTGCCCTAGGGAATGTGTGGGCTGCCACTGATTTTTTTTTTTTATCTGAAAGTCATTTAGCAAAATATTTCTAAAACTTATATCAATTTAACATTCCAATAAGAAAGAACCCTCTGCCTACTTATCTTGAACTGTCTGAAAACAAAATAAAATCCTCGATCGGATCAAAGTTCCACAGTGATAGTCCGGAGAAGGAAACCACAAACCACAGACCTCCCGGGAACAATTCCACACACCCACAGCCAGGCACGAACAGAAACGATGAAGTTGAACCAACACGGCAAGCTGGACTGGAGCTATGAAATTCCCCCTCCGCTCTTAATGTCCCTTGATCAAAGATGTTCAACGAATGATATTTAGTTCTTCTCTCAAGAGCACAAATCCATCCAACCACGGGCAGGCACGAACGAACAAATGATATTCGACTGCTTCTCTTCTCAAGTAACTCACTCAGTCCCCGGAGAATGGTAGCCTTCCACCATCCCGATGCTGCTGATATGCAGACTGAGTGGACCTAATTGAGCCCTCCATCCATTGCCAAGTCCACTGCAGCCGCTTAAATTTTGCTTCCACATAAACAGAAAAATGAGGAAGTGATCAAAGCATGCTGGCTGATTGCATGCAAAACAGGTGCAGTAAAGCAATGCTCTGATTGGCTGAGATGTCTACAGCCAGAACAGAGCATGCTTTACTGTAGATCTTGGGTGTACTTACACCTAAACCGGGCACTCGGGAAAGTAAACTTATTTAAGCTTAAAAACGGGTGCTCCCAGTAAAATCGGCACAATTGAGAGCTATGGCTTCTCTTCTCAAGTAGCTCACTCAGTCCCCAGAGAATGGTAGCCTTTCATCATCCTGATGCTGCTGATATGCAGACTGAGTGGACCTAATTGAGCCCTCCATCCATTGCCAGGTCCGCTGCAGCCGCTTAAATTCTGCTTTCACATGAACAGGAAAATGAGGAAGTGATCAAAGCATGCTGACTGGTTGCATGCAAAACAGGTGCAGTAAAGCAATGCTCTGATTGGCTGAGATGTCTACAGCCAGAACAGAGCGTGCTTTACTGTAGATCTCGGGTGTACTTACACCTAAACCGGGCACTCGGGAAAGTAAACTTATTTAAGCTTAAAAACGGGTGCTCCTGGTAAAATCGGCACAACTGAGAGCTATGGCTTCTCTTCTCAAATAGCTCACTCAGTCCCCAGAGAATGGTAGCCTTCCACCATCCTGATGCTGCTTATATGCAGACTGAGCGGACCTAATTGAGCCCTCCATCCATTGCCAGGTCCGCTGCAGCCGCTTAAGTTCTGCTTCCACATAAACAGGAAAATGAGGAAGTGATCAAAGCATGCTGGCTGGTTGCATGCAAAACAGTTGCAGTAAAGCAATGCTCTGATTGGCTGAGATGTCTACAGCTGGAACAGAGCGCGCTTTACTGTAGATCTTGGGTGTACTTGCACTCAAACCGGGCACTCGGGAAAGTAAGCTTATTTAAGCTTAAAAACGGGTGCTCCTGGTAAAATCAGGACGATTGAGAGCTATGCTTTCCACTTTGGCTCATGTATCTCTTGAGTATTCCCTGCAAAAAATAAAGTTTTAAAGTTGCATGTGCCGAATATCTTCCTCGGCACATGCATACTAGGAATCAAGGTTTCTGTTTTCGATGTAGAATGGTTTACCATCATAATGTCGACATTTGTGTTATTCCACCAACTGAAGATAAATCTGTGGTATGCATGCTATATCTTGCTCAGTATCATACAGAGTGAACCTGATGACTAGTGGAATTAAACACAGGGGGACAGTATGGCACTTCTCATTAACTCAGAGTCATAACTGTCTCTTCCACCTGGTCAATGCAACTGACATTAAACTTCATGGTGAGGCAGAGTACTTCAACCAAGTGTATTTTGCATTTGTTCCTACATGCTGTAATTTCTGCATTATCCATAGTGCAAAAATATTCTGATGTGGATCTTTTATTTTCATTTACACAGAGCTGTGAGAACAAGATTTTGCACAGACCTAGTTTCAGAACAGACAATGTGAATTCACCCTTTACCAGTAAGACTAGGCAGGTGTACAATACATGCGATAAGAGCTTCATTAGCTATATCTGCAATGAATAACAGAAAATAATCTGGCTGTATCGTGATGTTCAAGGATACTTTCTTCTATGAAAATGCTTAAGGTGAATACTCTCTGCATTAGATTCATTTTTTAGTGGAATAGTTGCACCAGTATTTCTATTTTTAATGGTTTTAAAATGCATGATGATCATTTGCTTCCAGGTTATAATAATGATAATTTGCATAAATTTCTGTTCTTGAATTTTGTTGTTTTGTTAGTTTTCTACTACTGCAGAAGACTGTGACAAAAATCTGAGTTTCATTTTTAAAACTGTCCATAAAAAATATACCCCATTGTCACCTGACACAAAATATTTAGAGAGTATATCATTGAAGGGTACTCTTGGAACCACAAGACTTCACAGCCTAGCCAGAGCATTTAGTGCTATTGTGTGAGCATATGCATTTCTGAGCATGGTAGGTTGGTTCATGCTCCTGTAGGCTTTTATGTAGATATATATATATATAGATATATATATAGAGAGAGAGAGAGAGTGAGACAGAGAGAGAGAGGGGTTTACCTTTAAATTGGCAAAAGCACATACACGAATGTGCACACCACCAAAACGTTTCCACCAAACCCGAACCGCCAAATCTTCCAAAAGTCAAAAAAAAATAGAACGTCGACATTTCCGACTGTGCCACACCTACAAATAAGTGTTAACATGGGTCAAAAAGGGGGTGAGATTTTGCAGTTCAGAACATCGGCATTCGAGGTTTTGAGAAGACGCAGTTCAGAGTAGTTTGCAGATGCGGTTCGATGTTCCAACCATCAACATTTTTAAGGTAAACCATATATATATATATATATATATATATATGTGTGTGTGTGTGTGTGTGTGTGTGTGTGTGTGTGTGTGTGTGTGTGTGTGTCTGTATGTCTGTAAGTAATGGACTATCCTGGGCTTCATTACTGGCTTCATGTTTGAAATGAATTGTGCCCTGCCTCAGAAGATTAAATAATAGTCCTCACTGCATTTATTATTTAAGTTTGGTAACTGGCCAGGTGGGGTGGTCCTAGGACCCTCTAAAACAATGATTCTGGTGCAGATGAGATCGATGAACATCAGACATGAAACATGTGGCATAGACTAAAAAAATCAATAAACAACCTGAACAGATTACAGTTTCATATATGCACAGTAATGACCCGATGGAACAAATAATAGTGCAGAGAATAACAGAGAAGTGGAAATATTATTGTACATCAGCAGGGTTATTATAAGACCTTCTGTTTCGCATGTTCACATATTTACCCTATTTACAAAGCTCTGTTAGAATTCCCTGTATAACTTAGTGTATGGCTGTTATGTATTGTCCAACTCACAGTTGCACTTATGAGAGTCTTTCAAACAGTCCCTTGATTTTCTTCTGAATCATGTTTAGTTTGTTCTTTCCTGACATGTTGAGGAAGATTGTTCTATTTGGCTGGTGCAATTATGTTGGAAGCTTTTTTTTCACCTATAGGTTGGCTAAGCTGAAGTCTTTGCAAGGTGAAATATCAGTCAGCAGAATCTCTCAAGATATAGGGTGAGCATTTAACTTTTTTAGCAGGAGAGTATGTGGCAATATTTACTATGTGTTAGTCTAAAACTAATAGTCCAACCCTAGCTCTTATTATTGATGGCGCAGTGGTGCATCAGTAGTGTTTTCCCCTCACAGCAAGAGGTTCTCTGGTTTGATTCTCGGCTGGGGTGCCTTCTGTGTGGAGTGTGTATGTTCTCCCTGTGTTTGTGTGGGTTTCCTCCGGGTGCTCCTGTTTCCTCCCACATTACAAAGGCATACATCTGCAGCATTTCACCCCAGGCCTCCACTGAAAATTGGCTTCATTCCAAGTCGGACTTTCCCGGTTAACAAATGATAAATAAATAAAATTATGAGATAGTTAGCTTTTCTTTAAAGTTTCTCAGTAATGTTCCATTTTTAGACAAAGATTTGTGAAAGGGCAGACTTTTGTTAGTTTGTAGAATTTTTGTGGCAATGCCTGAGATAAAAGTAGTTATAGGTATGACATGTTCCAAATGGAGGATGAGTACATTTATAGCAAGCCTGTTGTAAATGTTCTCATAAAATTACTTGAGATTAAGTAACATGCCCTTAGATGTGTATTTATTTGTATAAAATAACGTCTGTATAATGTGCAAGTGCTAAGGATGAGTCCTTCAGGAGGCTTAGATATGGGTATGATTAAATATATATAATTTTGTTGTTGAAGAGATTTGTTATGTTTAGTGTATTGTCATTTAGTTTATTATGAGTTTCAATAAGCATAGTTCCTGTTTTGGTGATGTTTAGTGCTAGGTTATTTTTTTAAATACAGATGCCATTAAAATCAGCTTGTAGCTAATTTTCAGTGTCAGTGGACATAGGGTTTTACCTGTGTATGTAATCTGTTTACAAGAGCATTGCTTTGGATTCATACCTCTCAACCTCTTAAAGCAAACAATTCGGATAAAGCCATAAATAATGGGGGGACAGGGGCCCAAAAATAGGGACAATTTTTAAATATGACTCTTATAAACTTAGAAAGTTGATAGAATAACAGGTTTCCCATTAGTGTGAATTTTCTGAAGGGTATGAATTCAAATGTCTGTCATTATCTTCCTAATTAACTTATTCTTTCAGGAAACACAAATGTTTCCATTGCCCTACTCGTAAAATCCCATCTAACTCTGTCAAATGCCTTCACTGCATTAAGACTCATCAACAATAACTGAGTCTTCTTACATTCTGCTTCTCTCGGGATCATTGTTCATTTAATGGTGGCAATGCTTTGCCTCCCCTCCACAAACCACATTGATCCATATTTGCCAGTTTTGACAATACCTTAGCTATTTTCTTACCTAGTATAGACACAAACACTGTATAATCATGTTTCAGAATTCTAACTGGTGTGTATGAAATTGGGTTTAAAGGATCTTTGCCCTTTTCGGGTAATTCAGCCACCACAGCTTTCTTCTAAGATGCTGGCATCGTCCCTCCTTTTAAAATATTGTTAAACAAAACCTTCCAGATCTTTAAGACTTTCTTCCCTCCTAACTTCTATACTTCCACAGGAATACCATCTGTTTCTATAGACTTCACTGCTGATTGATTATACATCACCATTTTTATCTCATCCCCTCCCATCTTAGCTTTTAATTGTTGAGCCTCATTGTCTTCTGACCTTGGCATAATTAAGTCTTCCAAAAATATTTCCATTTGTGTCTTTTCTTGGTTTTTCTAATCTTCTACTTTATAAAGATCTTCCTTAGAATTTAGGAAATATCACTAATACCACAGTAGGGCCTGTGCTTATTTTTCTAGTCATAGGGGCCCAAAGCTTGGCAATACCCCATTTCTATTTTTTGTTATATAGTCATTGTTGAAAATAATTATTGTTGTGGGAGTGGAGTTTAAGCAACTACAATGCATACTTTAACCAAGTTGCTAACTTGTAGTTGTAGATTGATTGGGGGAATCTTCATTTATATTTGCACGTTATTCTACTACTGACCCTGACATTTTGGGATTTTTACTGATAAATAATCCACCTCACCATCAAATCTAAGTTTACATCTTGTATGTCACTGTGGAAGAAATTGGAGTAAAAGACTAAAAATACAGATTGAGAGCTGTAGAGTTTTAATTGGGTTTCTAAGAAACCATGGGTGTCTGGTTTGTTCCATTGTAAAAATGCCTTGAAAAGATTATTGTTAATGCTCTATACATTAATAAATGTACATTTTTGGTGGCAGTATTTGATTGCATGGTAGAAGGTGTTTATTTTATTGTTTGATTATAGTGGGCATTTCTTGTACATTCATGGTTTGAACCTGCATTAGGGTTGATGTCCCCTGCAGTAAAGCACAGGACATCTTTTCCTTAGTTTTGTAATAGGTCTGTGTAAAGCTGACATAATTTTAATAATAAGTAGTATTTCTTTTTTATTTTGAGAGGGTGGGACCAAAATGAAGAATCTTACCCAGGTGTTCTCTGTTTTCATTTTAGGGTAGAATTCTTTGCTTAAGGTGACAGTGCATCAGTGTGCTTGTCACGTGGAAATCTTACAACACTACTGTTCATCTGAGTAGAAGATTTTTGTTAGAGGTACAGCTGTTAGATGTAATACAATCTGATCAGACAAATAGAACCAAGGGGCATGGGTAGGAACTGTAGGCACACTAGGAATAAAAGCTAGGTGAAATATCTGAGGATCTGAAGTGATGGCAGCAGGGGTTCTGGAGAAGTAGAATTGGGTTTGAACCAATTTAGGAGAGAGTAACTGAGATTATATGTAACTGATAGCAGTGAGGCAAGCACCTATTTAATACAAATTCACTGGCAATATGGCAGGAATCAGAAGAGTCAGTGAAGAAGCTATTGATGGTGTCATTGGGAAGCACTCAAGTTTCCACTGTTTCTGTGGAGTGAAGAGGGTTTTCTTCAGTAGAAGGCCACACAAGAGACAGACCAGGCAGCTCTAATATAGAGAGCCTTTATTTTATGCTGTTTGCCTGCAGACGTCCTAATAGTTAAAGTGAAGTGAAGTTCACATGAACAAACAATGTAGGTAGTTAGTGAGCTGTATGTTCTATAAAGAAATGGTGAGCTAACAACATTCAAGAGACTTTTTTAATTGTCCTTTTTACCACAGACTTATTAGCTACTAATAGACCCTTGTACCAGAGACTTCTGGGTTATTTTACTTTAAAAAGTCATGCCGTGTCATTTCTATGTATCTGACACTCTTTCTGTACTCTAAAAATGCACCATTAATACCTTTTAGTCAAATGTCCAGTGAAAGAGACTGTGTGTTAATTTTCCTTCTACATACTTTTTCTCTTACCATTTACCATGATAAGACCTGCTGCCAGAGACGTGTATTTAGTTGTACCAGTGGAGACAGGAACACGTGTAAGAGATCCGCATCCCTGTGCAATTGAATGACTGTGATATACACTTGTAAACACTGTACGGTATTTGGTTATTCATATTCTTTAGTGTGAGTCCTGGAGAAAGAGACTCTTTGCATTTAACTGTTGACTCTTTTGGTTAAAGGTTGAAGTCAAGTGTATGCTGTTTGCAGATTAAGTAATTCTGTTCTATTTAGTCAAACTACGTGCAGTAGGATCAGATATTTGTGAAGAATCTATATAACATAGCAGATGTCATTTTAAATTGCCAAATGTTTTGGATATTTGTTCAGAACCTATGTAACATAACAGACATTATTTTAAATCTCTTAAGTTCTACCTGTCACTACATTCCATTTCCAGTTGGTACACCCCCTGATCATGTGAGTTACAACTGCGTATACAGAGATGCCATTTTGCTAATGCTTGAAAACAAAAATGAATGAAGTGCACTATAAGAGTAGATTGGCAGGAACCGCAGGGCTCTTACACTCAGCAATATGATCACTTTGGTGAAAGCCCAGAATCTGTGAAAGCAAAGGGCCCACTCTGCATGGTCAAAGGTGTAGTCTGCATACATGGGGAAACAGGGGAATACCCAGTCATCCAAGTGAAGGTTCAAAGTCACTCTGGAAATATCCTCCACCCAGTGGCTGTAGTATCTTATCATACGTTTGATGTGTGTTTCCTTTCTTTGAAGACGTGTGGAGAGAATGGCAGGGGGAACAACACTAATGGATCAGGTACTAGCTCTACTACTGAGGTAGGAATGAGACACCTTATAGCCATACAAGATATACATATCCATCCCACCCCTGAAGAAAAATTAAGTAGGAGATACATCCACGGTTATGGTAAGAGGCTGTGGGAAGAGGAAAGTGAGAATAAACTTACCTAGAAATAAACAGAGAACCCCAGTAAAACTGGGCAGAGCTAGATACCTCCCAGATACCTAAAACTGAGGAAGCTCTGCAAGAAGAGAAAAATGAGAAGGAAGAACACTAGACACTTGAAAAGGGGACACAGCCTGAGAAGATTAGAAGTGAGAGGACTACAAGTAAGATGATCCCATGTGAAACATGAAAAGTTTCTAGTACAGAGAGTAGTAGGGAAGAATTTCTGAAGCACTGGAGTGGGCTACCTTTCTTTGGAGAGGAGCGGAACACAAAAATTCTAGTGTTTGTTTTAGTAGAAGGTGAAACTGACACTTCCAGTTCTCAAGGCACAACTGGCAAGGAGAGTCCCAGTTTATCTGAGCTGTCAGTAATTGAACTTTTAGAGGGCCCATTCAGTTGACAGTGAGTTCCAAGTAGATGATGTAGTTCTTTCTTCTCTTTTTTGTGTTGACTTCCTTACATGCAGAAGAAACAGGGTGTTTGTCAGAAGGCTCTTGAAAGCAGTCTTTCAAGTCCCTCCCTAAATTTGCATTTCAATAATTGCACACTTAGTTCAAGGGTCAGCTGTGCTGACAGCTGTACCACAGTCTTCCTCACTGACTAATTAGTCAATGACTAGGATCTGAATATAATCTTTGAACAAACTTAGAAGGTGGGTTTTAATTGTTAAGAGTTCTGCCTATGAAAGTTATTGCTTATGAAATACTGAGTAATCAAGTCAGTCTCTGTTATGTTTGCCATATTGCATATCATAGTTAATTTGCACTAATAATATGTGGCAATTAAACAATACCCATTAATCATATAATGATGTTAAAAATATTCTAATATCCTATTTTACCTTTCTGTGATTGTTTTCTTTGTTGCCTGTTTTCTAATGTTAATTTGATATACAGATACTACCAATAACTATATTTCATGTAAATTGTTACTTATTTAGTGCTCTGTATTATTTGCTAATTATAAAATACTATGCATTATTTCTTTCTGCCTCTGTCCTGGTGCAGCTCTGTAATGGATTCAGGGACAAATCCATCTACCTAGTCAGCATACAAACAAACAAACAAATCATAGCTTTCAGCCAGGTTTCCAAGCAGCATTATAGCAATGGGGACATCAGAAATTGAACAAACTGTGACCACAACAGGAAAATAACACCCCACAATGACTGTGTCTGTATTGATGGACTGCAGGTCACACAACGAAAGTCACATTTGAAAATTGATTTTTTTTTCATAATTTAAGACATAGATTGAATATCTGCAAGGGGAGGTGTTCCAAGCACAGCTGATTGAGAAGAAGCTATGAGGTAGACCTAGGATGTTGGAGGGACTACAATCTTCAGTTTGTAATGCAGTGCCTGGGATCCCAAAGTATGAGATGAAGTCTGTTGTGCGGGCTAGGGAATGCATCTCTGCTTATCTTGCTATCACTGCCACCACTGTGATCCAAAAGAGGGGTTTTGAATGTGTTTATTTACAATAATCTTCCCCATCTGCCCTGTGCTATCGATCATTGCCAGCCACTACCAACTCTTTACAAGATGCCAATGGGAGATACCCAGTATCCCACTGACAATAGGTTGTCAGTTTCCCAGTGTCAAATCTGTTGCAAACCACAGGAATAGTTATCTCAATACTTAGAGCAAAAATATTCCTATCCACTCACTCCCCACACACCAATTCAGGTTCATTTACAGTTACACTGTGATGGGATGCTGAACCACACACTGGAAACACAATATCAGTAATATTTACTTGCTGCAGCGTCCTACCACCATTACAGCAGTACAGTGTGTACCCCCCAACATCAATAGTCACATTAATAACACCAAGGATGACTATTTCCTCAGTACAGTTACTGAAATAATGAAAACTGCTCAGTGTGTGTGTGCGTGCGTGTGTGTGTGTGTGTTTGTGAGTGTGAGTGTGAGTGTGTGTGAGTGTGTGTGAGTGAGTGTGTGTGTGTATGTGTTGTTCTGTCTCCTGTATGCCATGCTGACACTGCCACGCTGAAGCAAGCATCCTCTGCATCTACAGCTGTGCTTGCTATCATGCACTATATGGTCTGCTTCTCTTGACAAGATTTTATATTCCTTTGCAGCAGCAGACTGAGTTGAATTGTGTTATACTTCATGTCCCATTACTCAAAAACAAAATATAAATTAATACATAAATACAAGTCATTGGGGTCTTATTTATTTTATTAGTTTACTTGTTTTCATCAGTTTGGTCCCATTAAGTACTTGGTCTGTTATTAGGGGAGACCCATTGATCCCATTACATTTTTGATCTGTTATTTATACAGACCAAGAGAAACTGGGTTGTGTTGTTTGCCTGTGCCAGTTGGCTGCAGCCCCTCTGATTCTAACTTTGAACTCCACAGACTTCTATTGTTTTCAATTAACCCTCCCACATACTTAAAGCTGTTAAACTGTTCCACTGTTTTCTCTACTAACTCGATTTTTGGCTTCTTCTGATTTCCCACCACCTTCACAAAACAAATGGCTCCACAAACACTTGAATTAAAAACTTGAATCTCTGTCAACAAATAAATAACACAAAGAGAGTCATCTTTATTACTTAACACTTTATCCTTGTATGAAATAATATTCTGTTACATAAAAAAAACAGAGTAATATCCTTGCTTCTTCTTTAAGTTAAACCTTGAAGAATGGGTGAGCACCCATAAATAAGTATCAGGTCTGACATGATTTGCCCTACTGGAGGCAGGAGATGCCCTATGAGGGTGGGTATCGGCATGGTGATTATAGTCATTAGATTGACACTGCTTTGTAAACTTTATGACCTTTTTTCACAGCATGAGTATTTGAAGCAGAATCAGAGATAATGAAAACATTTACATGCAGTGTTTTGACAAATGCAGTTATCTTGTAGCAGAACTCCACCTTGCTACCTGCAGACAACGGACAGTGTTCAAACCGCATTCTAAACTGCACAGAAATTTGCCTTTGACATTGCCCTAGCAATCTTCTATTAAAAATTACACTTTAGAAATTCATGGATGACAGGAAATTAAAGAACAGTATACCTCACATATCTTTTGTTTATGTGGATCATTTTATTAAGTATATTTCATAGATATATTTTAAATCAGTATTACACCATAGCAAATAAGAATGCCTGCTTTTTGATGAGGTGTTTAATTTTAGCAAAGTATACAGAGTTAATGATAGCATTAAAGATATCTAAGAGCTGTATCTATCTGGTAAACAGGATTTCGCTGTAGATGGTACAGTATACAACACGTACTAGAGAATACAAAAATAAACTGATTCTTCACAGCTCTAGAATAACATTAGCTTTAAACTGGTAAACATAATCTATTATACTACAGGGCTTGCCCAATTTAGAAGCTTTGTAGGTACATGGATTTGACATAGAAGATATTTAATAAAATAAAATAAAATCCACTGCTCAGCAAGCAAACGCTGTAGTTCCGTAGAGTAGATATAATGTAAGTCACAAAGAAGGCGGAGTACAGCAGAAGTAAGAATAAAACTCCAAATTTAATTCCAAGAATGTGCACTTGTTCTTACTTCTACTGTACTCCGCCTACTTTGTGACTTACAATAGATGATATTTACTTGTGTCAGTAAATACTCATCTTTTAAGCATAATCAATGCCATCCCCCATGCGAAAAATTCAACTCAACAACTGATAGACGATGAAACATAAAAGTAGATTAAGGTGGCACAGAGGCAATAGGCTTTATATTAGTTTTTTAAATCTGGCTTGGCTTTTGGGTTGGGTCCTCTTTGGTCTTCCACCTCTGTTTGAATCACTTTGTGAGACATAATGCTGAAAAAAATTGAAAGAACATTAGATGAACATCCAGAATTTCTTATTTGGTAACACTTCGCCTCTTTTATAACATTCTGGTTTTATAGCATGACATGTACATTGAATGCAAAGTGTACACTGGCCTAGTATTTAAGCAAGGAGGTTAATGCTGTGGAAAGTTCTAGACTCATGTAACTCAAATAGCACTGTCCAGTTATAATATGTTAAGGCATAGTTTTGTAAACATTGGTATAATTTTGTGTACGTCAGCTGATAGTATAATTCTGTATAATTACACATAAATTCTTATAATTCTCTGGTTGTCACTGTAAATCAGCATAATTGCACTTCCTCATATAGAGACAGAATAATCAGCAGGAAATTAATATTCAGTATACTAATAAAATATGTGAATTATGCAACATGAATAATATGCCTTGCACTAAACAGGAGCTAGACAAGATGTGCTGAAGGCTTCTTCAGGTAGAACTGATTACACAGGCAAATAAAGTGCCACATTCTTGTGTGTGTGAATCTAGATTCTAGTGTTAATTCAAATTTTTTCCCTCTTTTCCACAAAGAAGTAGCTCCTTGATGTATGCCTGTCCTTGAGAGCTTTCTATAACTTTTGCTTGATATCTATTGATGATAGGCAGATAGATAGTAATTAATCAGACAGACAAATATTTAATTGGTCCTAACCACATTCTCATTAACAAACTCCACTGCCAGCACTTAAAAAGAGGGCTTTGTGAACCAAATCCTCACTAGAGAGAAGGGACTCTCCCATAGTCATGAGATGCAATGGCAGAGAGTAAAGTGGAACAACTGGGTCAATAGATCACTGATGGGAGCTTCACGATCAGGATGAGAAGGGGCCAGAAAAGGATGTCACGGTATATCTGTCAGTGTCATGTGGCTGTGTCTGATGATGTCTGCATCTCCTGATGTCACGTAAAACATATTCCAGGGACTCCGCTTGCCTTGATGTCCATAGACTGAATACTAATGGTGAGGATTATCAGATGTCACAGTGGATATGGACATATGTCTGGACAGCATCATGGTGTCCCTGACATATCAGCCTTTACAAAATGGACACAAACTGTGTAACACATATCCTTATGATAAATGTGACTTCTGGCTAAATATGTGTAAATGGGCTCTTGCATGCAGCCTTTGCTTTACTTGAGTCTCTCCCAAGTCATAGATTTATAGGGCATTAAGGTTGAGCAGTACAAGGAGCTTAATATTATGATTCCCTCATCTGTGCAGGCTCCCATTTGCACACTGTGGTACAGCATGGCAGTATATGTTGCAAAAACTGGATCAGAGGTCAGTGCTGTCCATGGATGTGGAGCCTCAGGTACCCTTTTCTCCATGTGCATGCAGATTTGCACATACTGTGCCCAAATCTGGGGTGCCAGAAAGCTTGTCTGCATTCCAAAACATTTGTTTTAGAGTTCATGGCAAATTTTTTGTAGTGATCACTTGAAAGTCTGATTCAAGTTTGCATTAGATATGTTAGATATGATTTTGTCTTGACTAAGCAAGATGTGATTAAATGTTAGTAAATTTCCCCCCTCACTCATAGACAGATGTAGGCACACAGAGAGAAACACACACACACACATACATACACACACACACACACACACACACACACACACACACACACACACACACACACACACACACACACACACTCACACACACATGCATAGACACATGTAGAGACACCCATGCACCTGTTCACATAGGGATACAAATGAAAACACAGAAGGATAAGCCACATTCACAAACTCACAAGCATACAAATACACACACAACACACACACACACACACACACACACACACACACACACACACACACACACACATGCATACACACACAGTCTAGTCTGTTTAAATATCTCAGCATTTTTACCTCCCACATTTATATAAATAGAAAAAAGTCCATTAAAATGTAGTATTTCTCGTGTTCTGTTTTACTACCTGTATATTTCTGCAGTACTATTTGAATAAAAAGGTAACTATATAGTTTCCTTTGTTTTAGAAAAAATAAGAATGCACAAACATTGTACCCGGAGGAATTTTGGGAGGTTGGAGGAGAGGTGTTTATTTATATAATCCTAAGCCACTAGAGTTGGAGAAAGAAAGAAAGAAGGCTCAGCATTGACTGCAGAACACATTTGGCATGGTTACATATATTAGATCCACAAAAGGAGTAGATCCTTGGCTTGGAGCACAATGATCTCTTTTCTAACAAGAAACTCACAGTAACCTAACTTTTAGTTAGATTTGTTTGTGTCTCTTTACTGTTACTGTTTTAATTATTTGTAGTCCATATACTTTGCTTTGTATCCATTTTTTGCCTTAATTTGACAGCAGAACTGAAATATTTCAATATTATGATTTCTAGAGTTAATAATATGGCACAGCTCTCAAGGAGTGCCCTTAGTATAGTCAAAATATGACAACATATTATTCTAATAATAACAGTGTTCTTATAAAATTAATTCTATATCACCTTATTATAGCAATTGAGAAACAAGACCTTCACATTTAGTAAGCCTCAATGGTGCTCACAAACCACAAAAGTGCCTGTGAAACTGAAATGGAAGATAATTTGAGATTGCAGCTGCTATGCTCCACCCATGTAAGTATGAGATTGCAGCACCTGTTTTATTGCACATCCCATGTTACTCTCAAATCAAGCACACCTCACACTCTGCAGGTATTGAGCAGGTTAATATCAAACAATAACTGACAGTAATTACCCGGGCTATAGTGTTTAATAAAGTATGAGTAGGTTGATACCACTGACCCACCCCCCCACCCCCACCATTGAGGTAATTAAAGTTGATTACTATTATTACCTTAAGGCTAACTGAAATGATGTATAATGCTCCCATTAATCATGACTATACTAAATCAAACAGAAGATAAAAATAATATGAAGGAATCCCCTACACAGCAGCAATACAAAGGGGTAAAACTGAAAAATTTGGTCACACATTAAAAAAACTGTGGTAACCTTATTTTCAGTGAGATAACACTGAATTTTTGGAATAAATAGGTAAGAGTTGCACAGAACTCAGTATAAAGATCACTTGAAAGGTTGTTGATGTTTATCTTATACCCGGATTCTAGAATAGATGGACTTGTAAACGTAGATAGCAGTAGTATCATGTTGGCCAAGGAGGAAGACCAAACTTTACTTTACAAAATGGAAAAAACTATCTATTTATGAGGATATAGGGAATGACAGCTGATATGAAAATTTAGGAGGCCCTGTGGTTTGAAGTGGTACCACAAATAAGAGAACTTAAATAAGGAAGAGAAGGAAAAACATCTTGAAAAGCACAGCATTCTTCATGTTGCACTTGGAAGGTTCACATACTAAAAATAATTATGACTGGGTCACCAATCATAACATTTGTTATGCACTTGAGATCAGTTTCTTGAACATAAAATTGACTGATTATGCTTGGTGACCTGATCGTAATACTCTGTAATAATAGTAGTGCACATTTAGATTGCAGATAGCTTGAGGGTGGCTGGGAAACCCCATTGTACATAGTGGTAGCACAAGTATAACAACTTTTCAAAGGGAGATGGATAAAGGAATCGAATGAGCAGGGTACAATGCTGTCCTGCACTTGAACTGTTTGACCCTGATTAGCACACCAATCCTAACTTCAGTTTGATATATGTTCTTGAAGGAAATTTCAACAAATTTACCTCAAGAGTGAGGGGTGAATTTCAAGAATCCATTTCTTGAAAACATAATAATCTAGTTGTGACTGGTGACCTGATGATAAACTTCTGTAGAGATCATTATAATAATATTCATATGCATGCGGAGTGCTGGTGACATGATGGTTGGTGTGGTGCTGCATGACTGACGAGAAGCTAAAGAAAGGTCCTGAAATATTTTGTATCCAGGCTAGTCATGTCATCAATTTTGTTGCAATGTGGAAGGCAAGAATCCTAGCAGGCTGCATATGTCTGGGGTGAAGGGAGAGGAACAATCTAGCTTACTGGATGAAAAGAAATCAGGGGAGTCAGTCACGCAAAAATAAATCATTCATACTAGTGCACTCAGCTATATTCAGGATGACCAGACGTTATCTGGCAGCTGCAAACTGTTAAGGAGTATAGCTGTGTCAGTCTAAGCCGAGTCTACTCCCATATGGAGCTATACATTTGCTTTGTTTAGAATGCAGAGTGGAGATCTGGGGTACACATTTTCAAGGAATGTAAAGCTTATGGATGTAGTAATGAAGAAAGCAACAAAAATCATCAGAAGAATGCATTAGACTATTTAAAATAATAAATATAGTGACGCAGTCTCCACAGAAAGAGAGAGAGTAGGAGAAGTGATATAAAGAATATAGAAGGGGTTCATACAAATCAAGAGAAAGGGCAGAGGTGATAGCAATTAATATAACCTGAGATGAATAAGAATTATTCAGTGGGAAATCAGGGAAGGTATCTGAGTGGGCAATAGGATACAGATCCTCTTGAAGATTGTGCAATCTCGGGGCTAGGTAGAACGTTCATTAATCACAGCGAGCATTGATCTTGCTGATATCACCAGATAATCTTTGTCTAAATACTGGAGTCATTTTGACAAAAGTGTCTGTTCCTATTTCACTCATACATTGTGTGATATTCACCATGAATCCCCCTATCAAGTCAGCTAAATAGGCTTCAGTGCCTTATTGTTTGGACAGTTTATTTGTATGTCTGTTATGTGCAGCACAAAAAATAATGTAGATGTGTTTACTTCTTAAAACAGCAATAACTCATCTAAATCTGTAAACACTCATTCACAAAGACAGACATATCAGGCACATGACAAAAAGGCATGATCGACTTTAGATATAGAAACATTGTTGAATAAAGAGCAAAGTAATCCACCCATCATTTCTTATACTTGCTTTTACCAAATGCAGACTGACTGGATTTGGAGGCTGGCCTGGCAACCAGCAAGACAAAGGCAGAAGTCATACCTAGACTAGATAGCAGTTCATTTAAGGGCAGACGCATTCCTGCACCCATAGTCACATGTGCATCTAGGAACAAAGTAACGTAGCCAACCTGATAACATGCCTTTGGAATGAGGAAGTAAACTAGAAACCACTGAAGTAAGTCACATTAACATGGGTAGAACATACAAACTTGACAAAACAAAAACACCCCAGCCACAAATCAAACTGGGGGGGTTAAGCAGAGTGAAACATCAATATAACTACTATGCACACTACATTAAGTGATTTATATAAAAGTGACTACTGCCGAGATACTGTATATAAAAGCATGAAAGCATAGGGACTTTATCTGACTTAAAATTAATTAAGGGCATTCTAAAACCAAACTGTGTTCTTTTGATTATATGGTTTTATAATCTCATATTAAGCATGCTATTTCATTTCTCTCTCTTACCTTATCTGTATAATGCAGGTCCTTCTGGAATAGCTCCTGATTCTCTTACTGCTTTTCCTGATGTTTCCCTTGCTCAGGCCCATGACCATGTTCATGCCCGTGACCATGTTCATGCCCGTGACCACGCCCGTGACCACGTCCGCGACCACGTCCATGACCATGTCCTTGTTCATGCCCATGCCCTTCTCCATGACAGTGCCCTTGCCCGTGTTCATGCCCCTGTCCTTTTGGGGGTTCACCTGGAGGCATAACATAACAGCCACCAGAAGTCGGGGCAGGAGGGCAGACCTGTGGCTGACCTACAAAAAAAGGGAAAAATCCAATAGCATCCATTAGTGAATGATACTAGAGCTATTTAAAAGTTTACAGATTGTAGTCTTATCACAAAATTTGGCAATAATTGTGTTAGTGTAAAAATAAACCAATCATAGCCAAGGCAACATACCTCTTAGCACAAGGAATCTGGACAAAGCATAAAGTAATGGGGGACATAGGCCCAAAAATAGGGACAGGGTTTAAATATTGCCTATATAAACTTAGAAAGTTGCTAAAATAACATGGCTTGTATTTGCATGCATTTTTCTGGAGGAGAAGAAGTATGAAACTTAAATGGATGTTGTTATTTAGTGACTTTAACCCCCAGTGATTTGCCAGAAAACCACACATTTTATGAGAAACAGACAGCAAATATAGGATAAAAATCTGGACTTTTTTTTAAGAAAATCTGGATAGCTGAGAGGTATGCAAGACATCCGGTATTAGAGCCACAACAAGACAAACCAAGTGAAAGGAACCAGTAGACCCAAAAGCGGCAACGTTTCCACAATAAAATGCAGTAATCCACACGATAATTTTGTAAGTACCACAAATACTGGAATGCTGCAATAAGTAGAAAACTCCTTAATGCTTGAAGTCACGGAATAATTCTGTTTAATATTAAAAAAGACTTGAAGTGTTAAAATTATAGAATCAAATTTATAGAACTGAAATGTGTCTGAATTAAAAAGGTTGTCAACTTAATTGTTGATTTAACTTATTAGTAGTGATTTTTAGGGGACTAATGTTCAAAATTAATGATGGTTACAGTAAACACTAAAAGTTCCAAAAAATGGTTGGGGATTAAATTTGCAAATTAGAGGTGTCTATACACAAAATAAGCTGATATTAGTCAAGGAGAGTTTTTTAAAAAATGTGTTTCTTAAAATGGTTATTAATACTTTTATTCATTACAACTGTTTTTATGGTTTTTACTAAACTAAATGTGTTAGTAATGTTTAATCAACTAAGAAAAACACTTGTATAAAACATACTAACATGTAGTTATGCTTGTGTTAGGCAAGCATAAAAGAAGAAAGTGTATACGAACGTTTAAATTAATTTAATTATCAACTAATTAATATGGGGCTCTTATAAAAAGGGCTAAATGCATTTCGTACTGTCTTCTGAGGAAGTTGCGTTTTATTGTGCGACGAAAAGTGTACTGTATTTTAACACTTCAAGTCTTTTTTTAATATTAAACAGAATTATTCCGTGACTTCAAGCATTAAGGAGTTTTCTACTTATTGCAGCATTCCAGTATTTGTGGTACTTACAAAATTATCGTGTGGATTACTGCATTTTATTGTGGAAACGTTGCCGCTTTTGGGTCTACTGGTTCCTTTCACTAGGTATGCAAGACAATTAGAGCAGAATTGTTTCACTAAAATCAATAGAAAAGATCTCAGTTTTGCAAGTCAGAAGGTAAAACCAGCTATAGTCTCCTTTATTATTAAAAGTACTTTTGAGGAAGACCAAAGCAGCCTAGACCACTGGTCCTATAAACTGCAGTTTACTATATAAACAAAAAATTAAATACACTGTCCCAAGTAAAAAAAATGTCTTGTGGTTCAACCAAAATCACAGCAATTATCTTTAATTCAATCTTCAACTCAAGTCTTATGTTGCTGGGAAACAGTCTTTGTCGGCAGATCTCTATGGATTCCTCTATTAAGAATTTCCAGTCTCTCCTTTCACACCTTTCTTCACTGTAGCTGACCTCTTCTCTCTCTCTCTCTCTCTCCCCTAGACCTGCTGCTCTGGACACTAAGCCCCCCTCCACAAAATAACAAATGCTGTCCTGCTGGGCTTCTTTCAGTTCTTTTTTTCTATTACATTCAATATCACTTTAAATAAACTGCTCTCACTAATACAGCTAAGTATCTTCCTGTTCTTACACAAATATGTACAACGTAATTGATATACAGCTCATTTAAAGGAACATCACTCTGTTTGCAATTAATTCTGTTTAACACTGCTAAAGAAAATATTTATTTACAATGAACTGTGCGTGACATTTACATAACATTTCACACATTAGTGGGGCACTTTACTGTTACTTAATGAGAGGCACAGTATGTTAGAATTAAACTCCCAGCTTGAAACCATCTGTTTCATGCCTATTGCACGGTCTATCTGCTTGAAACAAGCTATCTGCTCTGCGCTGTGATGGATCAAGGCAGGCCATTATAGTATTTTTAGACTTTTCCTTCTCCAATCATTCTTCTACTGTCCACAGTTCATACACAGAGCTGTTGTCACCTTTTATAATGCTGTTCTTCTTTCTACAATAATTACAGCTCTCATTTGTTCCCTATGGCTTTGGGATTTAGTTCTTGCTTATGTGGTTAGGTAGGGTGTCATTTAACTGAACTGCAGGCACAGAAATTTTTCTTCCTTCATCAGATTCACTAATATCCCTACTAGTTCTCCATTTGCAGAGGTTTGTGCTTCCTTCCATGGTTTAAAAAAAAGTGATATGGTATATCTGTTCAGTTCTTCTCCTACCATTCTGTTTAACAGTATAGTTTCTCTTATTCACTTTTCCTGTTATTTCAAATGGGTCCTACTGTTTAGCCAAAAATGTGACTCTGCTGAGGGTACCAAAATAATACCAGGTTTTCAGCTTTAAATTCTGTAATCATGGTATTTCTATTTATACACCCTTTGTTGAACATTGAAATTAGCTTTAAATTCATGTGACAGGACTACTCTGATTCCCTGAAACTGAAGTATTCTCTAGTCCTTTGGAAACATTGCAAGCATTTCTGGTTACTGCAATCTTTCAGCTCAACATTTGCCTAAAACAGATATTTTCTCTGCATGGAAGTTTCCTACTTCAGCTTTAATGTTTTACAAGTGCACAAAAACAGTAAGGGGGGAGGGACAAAGTCTCAAAGAAATTTGCTGTAATGACAGGATGTATGTTAACATACATTTTCTGCAGGATATGAAGTTCATACATGTCACCTAAGGGACACCCCTGATTTTGACTCAAATTTTAGCTCTGCCTTCCTTAATCCTTCCTAAAACTGGTGACTTTTGGAGAAAAGGTGGTGAATTACAGGTAATAAACACTGAATATAAATAGTGATATAGACTTTTTTTACTTCAGAAAATGTATATTAATTCACATTCTCTTATTCTATGTCTCGAGTTAACAGTACTAATATTTTAAAATTGTCTTTGATTATCTCTGGATTTATTTATTTATTTATTTATTTTTTTCAATTCCTTAAACAGTACAACGTTAAATGTATTAAGCCCTTAGATTTCTTCAGCATCCTATCCTATTTTACAGTCACCATGTAGTTTTTAAAGTACCTTTGTATAGTGAGATAATAAATATTTATGGTATTCCATGTGCATTTATTAATGATTCTGTTGAGATTTGTCCCTGATTACTTAAGAGCTATGATAACGTATGAAACTCAAATGTAATTTATTATTCACTGACTTCAATCCTCCCAATGGTTTGGCAGCATATACTACAGCAAGTTTAAAACACTAGGCAGATGCATTATTTTACATCAAAAATATTACAAATATGTATATAGTAATAAAAAAAAAATAAAAAACAATTTTACATACTGCCCATTCTTTAAGTATAATAATGCCCTCCTGGATGTGTGTTACTGTGTAAATAACTTGCCTCTGCCTGTGGCATCAGGCCTCACAACGCTCCTTGGTGGCTAATATTTGCACAATAACACTCACTCATCTGTTGGGCATTATTGCTTGCATAAAAATCAATCAACAACAAAGTAGTAACATTCAATACAGTTAGAAAATATGGTTTTATAAAGAGACATCAGAACACTTTTTACAGAAGGTAGAGAGAGACCTCTGCAGAGTTATATACAATATTCATAGAAAATGTACTATAATGGCTGGGTTGGTTTTACTGGCACATTTTGTGTGGATACATGAGGAAAAAAGTTCAATTACAAATGTATAATGCTGTCATAAAATATGCAAATTCAGAATACAGCTCCTTTAACAAATTAAATATACAAATACCAAGAGTACAGATTTATGAAGTGCAAAACACCATATAAAACATACCATTTTAGAATACTGCACATAGATATGAGCCCTAATCAAAATGAGTGAATAGAGTTACATATGACTTTTTAATTCATTTGAAGTTAATATAGTCGTAAATGTTTTTGAAAAATAATTAAAATTTGCCTTTCAATGCAGTTTCCGTAGAAATGATTAAACATGTGAAATAATTTGTTTAATAAGTTATAATTTGCATGGCAACACAGTGCATTGAGAAAATATTTCAGACAAAAATTTTAGGACTATAGAGTGTATTTATGTACCTTGGGTGGCATAAACTGTATCATAACATAAGATATGGGATTGATTAAAAAGTATTATTCTTTTGAACTGAATTATAGTCACAATGAATACCCATAGTTTTCTGGAAACAGTTCATTTCCATTGCTAAAATGATTATTTGTGATTACTAGCATCAGTTTCCTACATCGGTCATCTGTACAGCTTTAGATTTTCTAATATTTGATGTAGCTGATGGTTAGGAGGTTAACTCCTGTTTCAAAGAAGCCAGGTTAATCAGCTAACTGACTGCTGGCGAGTTGAGAGCTGGATTCATGCTGCTTTGGACTGGGTCTGGTGATATGAAATGTTCACTTTAACTCTAGGTCAATGCAGCCTTTCTTTTTCCACTACCAGCTGCCCCCCCCCCCCCAAACTGGAAAGAATATGCCAGCATTCATTTCCATTCGGTTGATATCTTACAATGGATTAGAGATGAGGGCCTTACTAACTGATTACTAACAGCTGAGCACATTCTTCTATGGGGTTGATACAATCCCATTGGAGGTTACCATAAGTCGCTGAAGGTGTAGGAATTGCACCTAACTGCAAGAACCTAAACAATTTCATTCCAGTGCTTGTCAGTGACAAATGAATACACATCATTGTGACAAGTGTACCATTAACAAGGTATTGTTTCACTTGTCCCATATATAAAACCATTAGATAACTAAGTAAACTAATGTAATAAAGAAAATGTAGACAAAATTGCCCAGAACAGCACTTTACATTAGCAGAAAGAGGTGACCCTGATATAAGAGTTGCTAGGAGTTTATCCCCCCCCCCCACAAAAAAAAACTGTTTTGTGGATTGCTGAAAATGAGGTGCAGTGATTTGGTTTCCCTCAATGGCTTAGTTAGCTAAGGTCTAACGTCTGCTGCTGTGAGCTCAGAAATATATTCAACTGATTTGATTATTTAAGACCTTGAAAGATGGTATAGCTTTTTTCTGAGTGTATCTTTGTCCTTTCTTATTCCAGTGGTTATCCAAAGAGGTATGTTACCTTTGACCCTCCTTATGACTTTTGGAAAAATGCCATTTCTGAAGTGTCAGGAGTATATTCAGAAAAATACTTGTGCCAAATCACAGATCGCCTGTGATGTAATATAGGACAATCAGTAGTGCCAACACACTTATCAATTAATGAAGCTACATGGCAGATCTTGTGGATGCATGTCCGGATGTTGGCATGTCTCTGTTTTCAGGGGAATTGGCAGTCCATGCATAATGATGTAGAGCACATCAGGGTATGTGATTAGGCCTCATCAATAAAATGCCCTAATGATGATAGCTCCATGACTGACTCTGTCATCAAGAAAAGGAATGGGCCGGGAGCAGCTCTCACATCCTTTTGAATGAATGGGCCAATATATTTTTGGGAGCTGATGGCTGGCAGTGGGGTGCCAAAAAAATAAAAAATAGAATTAGTAAAGATAGATGGTTATGCATAAATTAAAGTACCGTAAAGTGACAATTCCCCATAAGAACACTGAAAGATATAAGCAATACTGAGTTTCTTTTACTGGACAGAAAGCTTATTCTGAGTTGTTGTAGCTAAAAAAGTAGAACTCTGCTAGTCCTGATTACTAGACAATAAGCTTCCTCATCACGTAAAGGTCACTAGTAAAGAAAACAAGGATGATCGTGGTGTTGTGCCATATTCAGATATTACAAGTAGAATCTTTATGGCAATCCTGTTTCTGTTTTTCCACGAGAGAACATGCTTATTTTATCAATCTGTTAGTCATCAATGACTTTTGTTTGTATCAGCCACAGCTGATTGTGGCAGAAGATGGCTGGTCTGCAAATTTTGTATTATCATGTGGTCTATAGTGGTATAGAAAAAAATTAAAAGACAAACAGGTCTAATTCTCAAATTTTATGACTTAGGCATAGCACTGTGATTTTTGCCCTCAGATTTGGCCTTGCTCTGCCTAGATTGTACTGATGTTCTGAATAAATGTATAACTATTTATATGGGAACCTTAATTACTAATTAATTGAACAAGGAACATACAAAGAGTCTTTGTGACATAAATACGTTGTTTAGTATTTCAAGGCCTACCACTATGTGAAACAAGAAAAGTGCTCCTCTTTTGGCAACTTACTATGATCTTAAGTCCACTCTTATTATTTTTACTGTTCAAGAGTTGAGAGTTATATAACTTTTTATATGGGAATATTACTGTTCAGGAGTTGAGAGTCATATATATAAATACACACATATTTATTTTCTAATTTGTTCACAAGGGTAGAATCCTGATATCAGAGGGCCAATTTTAATCTCAGTTTGGAGAAGGCCATACCAATAATAAAAAATTACCTTGGGCAGTATACAAAGTAAAGTAGAAGTAGGACATATGAGATTAAGTAGTATTAGAACATCTCAGTAACAAAGAAACATTTGTTTTGCTACAGATTGCAGTGTGTTCAGACTATCATTATTTAGATATTTAAATATGTACTATATAAGAGAAAGAGCAGAAAGGGAGAAGAATAAACAAATGATTAAAGAAGCAATGAAGGAGAGAGGACTTGACAGAGGTGAAAGAGGTATTATGTTATGTGTCCTGTTTTAAAGCATTTATGTTTTGCTTGTGTGAACAGGAAGGATTGGAAAGCAATCCTGAATACTGGATAAGAGGTAATTTCTTTCAGATGAAGTGGAAAGAATTCCCAAAGTTTTGGTCCTAGAATAAAGAAGCAATGCCTAGTACTGAAGTTTAGAAGATGGTGTTCTTGGCTTCTTTGATTGTAGGAAGGTGTTTGGAGATGGAGCTTGGCAGTATAGTGCTAAAGGAACTTGTGTGCAGGCATTTAAATACGTGAGAAGCCAATAAGAGCTCTGATCTCTGACTGACTGGAAGCCATTTGACTTTATGGTTCAGCAGTTGCACTCTCATCTGGGCAAATAGTAATAATTTTACACATCTGTTTGAAAAGGTTTGATTTTTTCATTTATTTCTGAGGCAGTGACAATATGAAGTAGGCCATATTGAACTTATGACTGAAGGATGCCTTTCCCTTTCGCTGGTGTTGTAGTGAAGGATAGAAAGTGAGATATTTGCCTTTTCTTACCCAGAATAGTTGGCAATTGATTTTTATAATAGTTTTTCTGAGTAAGTTTGAAGGGTGAGACATGAGGCTAGCCAGATTTCTAGGTAATTAAAGGAAGAGACATTTTCATTATGAGTATTTTCTGTAGCCCTGCTATGCAAAGAATTGGGTGAATTTGCTGAGTCTAGGCCACGTGGCAAAGATCGTGGATTTTGTTTTGGAGGAGTTCAGAAGTATTTTTTTGTTAGGAAATACAGGCTTAGAGTTTGTTGAAGTGGGATTGTAGGTGGTATTTAAAGATGGGCAGTGAGTCATTGGACTGAAACAGTACCAGGAGTCACTGGACTGGAACAGTACCAGGAGTCACTGGACTAGAACAGTACCATGCCATCAGCAAACAGTGTGACTGGAAGTTGAGGTATATGTTGATAAAGACAAAGAAAAGCAATGGTGCCAGGATCCCTGAAGAATGCCTTTGATTAAAAGGGCTTAGAAGAAGTGGAAGTACCCACTTTTACAGAAAATGATTGATTGGAAAGGTATATCTGGAACTAGAAGGTTGCTTCCTGACTTATGCAGAGTTCTAGCACATGGGTTAAGAGAAAGCAGTGGTTTACCAGAAAAAAAGCTTTAATCCTGTCAATAAAGATTCTGCTTGTAAATAGGCCTGTGTCCATATTAAGGAATATTTCATCTGCTAGTGTCCAGATTGCAGTAAAAAGGCTAAGTTCAGTCCAAAAGCTGCACTGTATGTGAGATAGTTGGTGCATGCAGCTAGCTGTGTGCAAATTATTTTTTTCAAATATCTTGCTAAAGGTATGTAAAATGAAGATATGATGAATATATGATGTTGTAGTTAGTTTATTTTGCTTAGGTAAGTGTTTGTCTAAGGCTGATTTCCAGGTCTTTGGATGATGTTTTCTGTAAGACAAAGGTTGTATATGTACAAGAAGAGGACTGATAAGCAGTCAGTGTAGCGGTATATGAACAAAGGGTATAAGCTGCAGCAGTATACGAACCAAGGGTATATGCTGCAGTGGTATATGAACCAAGGTTAGAACGTTGCAGTGGTATATGAACCAAGGGTATAAAGCTGTGCAGCATATAAACCAAGGGTATAATGATGTGGCGATATATGATCCAAAGGTATAATGCTACAGCAGTATATGAACCAAGGATATAAGCTGCAGTGGTATATGAACCAAGGGTATTATGCTGTGGCGGTATATGAACCAAGGGTATATGCTGCAGCGGTATATGAACCAAGGTTAGAACGTTGCACTGGTATATGAACCAAGGGTATAAAGCTGTGCAGCATATAAACCAAGGGTATAATGATGTGGCAATATATGAACCAAGGGTATAATGCTACAGCAGTATATGAACCAAGGATATAAGCTGCAGTGGTATATGAACCAAGGGTATTATGCTGTGGCGGTATATGAACCAAGGGTATAATCTGCAGCAGTATATGAACCAAGGTTAGAATGTTGCAGCGATATATGAGCCAAGGGTATAAGCTACAACAGTATATGAACCAAGGGTAGAATGTTGCAGCGGTATATGAACCAAGGGTATAAGCTGCAGTGGTATATGAACCAAGGGTAGAATGTTGCAGTGGTATATGAACCAAGGGTATAAGCTGCAGCGGTATATGAACCAAGGGTATAAGCTGCAGTGGTATATGAACCAAGGGTATAAGCTGCAGCAGTATATGAACCAAGGGTAGAACGTTGCAGCGGTATATGAACCAAGGGTATAATCTGCAGTGGTATAGGAACCAAGGGTCTAAGCTGCCTGTGCCTGTTGGGACATTGAGTGGATTTGTTCAGGAAGAAGTTGGGTATTTTTAAAGTTAATTAGTTTGAAGTACAAGGAAGGAATGAAAGGAGGTAAAAATGGATCAGTGTCTAGATAGCTGAGAGTGGTATCCACTAAATTATCAAGATTTGTGAATTAGTTTAGGAATAATAGGGGAATAAATGGGGTGAGGGAGGAATTAGATGCTTTGTGTTTGTTCTGATCAGTAAGGCAATTAGTCTCTTTCTAGAAGAGGTTTGGTCTGTTAAATAGGGTGTTTTTATTTAGACCTGAGGAGGCTGAATTCGTGATGCCTGGTGGCTTGTTTTTCTAGGTTGTATTACAGAGAGTAGTACTTACATGTGAGGGTTATTGAATTTTGTTTCCAAGCATGCCAGCTATTATCTCTAACTTGTAGAGGAGCTTTTACTTCATGTGGCATCCATTGTTATATGTTAGTTTGTAACATCTAGTTTTGAATGTTATTAAACACAGTGTTAAGAGTCTGAGCTGCAAGATTTGGGTCCATTCTATTTGTAATAGTGGACCATTTAATGGATGCTAGGGGTGTTTAGAGTTTGGTGATGTTTGCTTGAGATTTGGATCAAAAGAGATCCAGTTGGTGGTGGGGAATCTTAGAGTTAAGTTTTGTATATTAAAACCTATAGGGTAATGGACGTTAAATGTAAACTGGGTGTATGGAGAAAATGGATTTTGTGATGAGAATGTTTGCAATTATTAAGTATGGAAGTGTGCTGAAGATTTCATGTTAGACAGGTAGGTTGGGTGACTAGCTGCGAAAGGTTAAGGGTGGTTTTGCACACTCTGCTGGCATCTCTGAGATGTAATTTTGAGTAAGTCCTACTAAGTTAAAGTTGAAGTCACCAATGATCAGATGAAGTTCTGATGAAGTCCGGATGGACGAAAGTGCTTGACTGTGGATTATTGGTGTTTATGTTTTATAATGTTTTGGAAGAGAAATGATGTTTAGGGGAAGGCAGTAATTGATCACTTTATGTAATGTTGTATTGATGATAATTGAATAAAGAATATATGTGATGTATAATGTTTGTAAATGTAAACAAGTTAACACAGTATGTTTTTTTTATATAAATGTATGTTTGGCTATGTCTTAAGTGATAATCCAATAAAGGTGTTAAAAAAAGGAGAGTGAGTGATAATTGATTAGAATAATTCTGTTGAGGCTGGAGGTAGACATTATATGATACAGCTATGATTTTTTTTTTTTTTTTTTTTAGTGATACTGATTTTAAGCAGAATCTAGTTTGCAGATGGGATTGACATGTGAGACTAAGTCTATGTTAAGGTTGTGCTTTTGCAGAAATGAACCCCGCCCCTTTATTTCTTTGGATTCTACTCCTGATCTAGAGTCAAGGTAGTAGTTATACCCTGGGAAAAAGTACTGTATGGAAGGGCTTACTGATTTTAACCAGGATCTGTAAAGGCAAGGATGTTGGAGCTGTGTTGTGTTGTGATGGAACCAATTTGATTTAAATTTATTCCCAATATGCTGTGCATTGATAAGGAAACAGGAAAGTTGTTTTATGGTGCTTTGTTTGCTTGGGAAGAAGTTAAAGATGGGCCTGGGTTTGTCTCCAGATTAACCATGAGAAGACGTATAAGCAGGACTGTGATGAATTTGGAGATTAATTTGAGCATTTTTTGTAACCTTTTGAGAGTGGTGATATATGATCTGTTTGTGATGGTATATTAAAAGGGAAAATGTATCTTAGGCACTAGGATTATTAGTTGGAGGATGGACTGTGTGAATGGATTTTGTATGGTAGGGAGCTATACTTGATATTGGATGACAACAGACAAAGTCTCTCTTTTGTGTACTGTTGTAGTAATAAATATCATAATGAGTTTGAGGGAGTACAATTAGCTATATGGTTAGTATACAGAGAGAAAACATGTTTTGAGTTATGTGGAAGAGATTCAAGTGTTGTGGGGTAGTAGAGGTTGTTGTAAGAAAGTGAGCTGATTTATAATTGTTCACAGTTGGCTTGTTTTATGGATTGAGTATGTTGTCTTACTTGTTTAGTAAGCAGTGTCTGTAATAGGAAATATATGAGGTTTGGGTGAGGGTGAGATGTAGTGTGAGTAATTGTTTTATGTCTTTAGGTTGGGAAATTGGGGGCGGTAGAAGAGTGAAGTGGGAGAGACCACCTGTATTAACCTTCTTCAGACTACTAGTAACTTAAATTGAAGTGTGCTTTTGTACATATTAAAGGTAAGCAGTAAAACACTTTGAGTTTATTGAGGTGGTGCTGTCTACATTAAAGACAGAAAAACTTAGAGTACGGCCACAGACTCAAAGTCACTTAAGCTCTTACCTGTAGGGCGATCACACATTATGGTATTCGGTTGTAACCTAGAATGAATGAATGAATAAATAAATAAATAATTGCATACATATGAAATTTTATATACAATTAACATTTTGTTTTTAAAACTTCACAGTGTACTTTGTAGATCTATAACACAGAGCAATTATAACCAAAATGAAAGAAAAAAACAATCAAACAACATAAGGAAACCATTTTATAGGAACTCTTGTTGCCAGGGTTACTTCATCTACAACCATTTGGTAGAGAAGTACTTTGTATCCCTTGGCCTGTTTTTAAGTACTGTTTAATTAAAAGACACATTATAGCTAACCACCTGCCTGTGTGAACATTTGCTGAAGATTATCGTCACTGTTGCAGTAACATCCCAACCCCATGTCTGAAAATGAGGAAATGGGGGATAGATAGATGGAGGGATGGATTACTGAGTTACTGAAGAAAAGTGGTAGCAGCATGATTCTTGTCTCTGCATCCTCATTTAGAAAATCTAATGGATAGCATACAGCTGGTTAAAATCAATAATATATTTACAAAATTTTAATAAATTATTCAGTAGTAGGAATAAAATGTATTTTGCTTCCTAAAATACTATATTCAATGTCAAACATAATATAAGAAAAATAACTAAAATCATTTTTATGGTATCCAAACAAACCAAGAATTGCCAATACAAATCATATAAGACCTTGGAATAGCACATGCATTGCATTACCAAATATAGAAACATATGCATTACCATTTGTGTTTAAAGTAATAATACAATGGATAGATACACATATAAAGCTAAATAGAAATACATAGATTTAAATATGTAATGCCTGACTCTGTGGCACAGGAGACAGATTCCTAACTACGAACAAGGTGACTGGGGTTTGATTAGTGACCCCAGCAATGGAGAAGCCAGGTAGGAAAGCAGCGGAGAGAAAGGACTTGGTCTGCAAGCCTTTCTTGTGTTGGAGGTGGTTTTGCACATACTCAAGGTCACACCGAGTGGTGATAATTCCCTGCTTGAGCCAAATGATCTGAGTGCCCATGCTTTGGGGGAGTGGTACAAGGTTTCTAGGAAACAGAACATCTCTTGCAGAGTGAAGGGATGCACTAGGCCGTCAGTCCATAGCATGCCTCCCCCTACACCTTCCTTGGCTCATGTGTCAGGGGCAGAAAAACCTTGAATCGATGTTGAAGTTTGTCTGAATGATGGCACTTCTCTTTTGACCCCCCCCCCAACTCATAAGGGGGGATGAATTGTCAAGGAAGTGGCTGATGTTCGATGAATAATGGGACAAAGAGTGCAAAAAGTGCAAAATAAATGTGTGCCATGGCAAGAAAATAAAGATTTCAGAAGAAAGTATTGAAATCCTAGATAACATAATGTGGGTAGTAATTATTCATTATTTACAATATAACATTTATACTCCATATAATCTAAATATCTGAATAATATACTCAAGCAACTTAAAAGTCTTATTTACAGTTACTCATGCCTTAATAATTGGATCTTCAATTTATGCCCGTGTTGTTGAATGCCTGTTTTATTGCAGACTGCTAGAGTTGATTGCCATATTGTCGATTATAACATATTCGTTTACATCTTTCTTGTTGATCACATTTGTTCAACCATAACATTAATATATATAAGTAACAAGGTAAATATAGGAGCCCTCATGTCAAGGGTGTGTGGGAGACAAAGCCTCCCATGTAAAAAAAGTTATTTGAATTTTGCAGATGCTACTATGTTTGTGGGTATGTAAGAAATGAAGTGAATTGATGTATGTATGTATGTATGCATGTATGTAGGAAACATGATTTTAAGTGTGCTGATATTACTATGTATGTAGGTATGTTAGAAGTGCTATGTACACTGTATTGGTCTTAGTATGTATGAATGTGGGTGAATGAATGGATGTAACAATGAGAGACGTCCTTTGGGACCTGAGATCAGGTTAAGTTTGCTGGATGTAATGGGCGTTTGCAGTACTTTTACTACTGTAACAGCATGGTCAGCATTTCAGTTTGTCAACAAAGTTTGCTGCAATGATTAAAATTTACCATGGAAGGTGGTTTCAGTGTAACGTCTCAAGTAATCTGATGTCAAAGACAGCAGTACTTGACATCTTAACATTCACACACATACAATTTCACTGAATCATAAAAAACTGGTAATATTTTATAGACTTCACCAGACTTTGAAAACAAGTGGAAAAAAGTGTTTTTTTGTATGTGCCAAGCCTCCTGCACCCCCCCCCCCCCATACATGTGAATTTATATAAATATAGTCTAACATCATTCAACCGAGAGGAAAAGGCAAAAATCATCAGCTTAGCTGTCTGGCAATCTCTCCCCAAAAGCACTTACATGTACTTACCCACTGAAGCAGTAAAATATGAACATACCCTCAAACTTCAGTTCCATCTTTAAAACATATACACACACACACCCAGCACCCAAAAAGCGCATACATATACCAAACACGTATTCACAGACATAGGAGACACACTAAACATCTGATTCATTCTCCCACTTCACAGGCAATGAAACAATGGATTAAAAAATTACTATTTTGAGAAATAACTTCATCCAAAAACCCTGAAACTATATATATATATATATATATATATATATATATATATATATATATATATATATATATATTCACTTTATAATCTCAAAATACTAAAATACTGAATATTAGTATCTTGAGAGTATAAAGCTGAAAGCCCCAAAAAAAGGCACCTACAACCGCGAAATTCAAAGTTGCGAGCATTTACATACACACACCGCTACACAAACAAGCACACATACACCTACCTAGTCACACCACAGCAAACAAAAAAACACACACAAACACAACATAACAAACAAACACACTTACCCTACCTATAAGCAGGGGTGGCAAGCCCCCCTGCACCCACAACACCCCCGCTACTTGTATATACTAACTCCGAGGTCGCACTAAACAGACAAACACATAAAACTCACCACTACACACACTCACACACACTAAAATCCCTACCCAATACCCTTACAAGAACATCACTTATTTGAATCCCCAGCAAAATCCACAAACCGCATCACACGTCACGAATGTGACAACACAACAGCAGATTTGACATTTCCGCATTCGATATTATGCACTTTCAACTTTATGGTCTCGAAATACTAAAATTCTATATTTTAATATTTTGAGATTATAAAGTGAAACCATATACATACATATACATATATATATATATATATATATATATATATATATATACACACACACACACACACACACACACACACACACACACACACACACACACACACACACACACACACACACACACACACACACATATATGGGTCCTTGTCAGTTGATTGGGCTAGGCTTATAAATGCCTTAGGGCAGATAGCCTAGTATAAACCTATGAACCTATGAACCTATGATTGTGTTTTCAGAAACTGGAAATTCATTTGGTCGAGACCATATAATCAAATTTGAAAACTCAAAGTTTTTGAATGGAGATCATGGTACAGTGAGGACTGGGAAATTTACCCTTTTCCTCACTGTAATACGATCTTAGAGTTGGTGTATATAATTTGCAGGGGATGTGAAGGTGCAAGGTGCTTGTCCCACTACTAAAATGTGAAATGTTAGAGTTTTGTGTTTTTTGTGGCTTTTTTTGATGTTTGAGTTTTTGGAAACTCGATCATGTTGTTCATAGACTTCAGCTCTGCATTTAATATGGTGGTACCAATGCAGCTGATAAAAAACTGGCACATTTAGGAATCAGTAAACATCTCTGTAACTGGATCCTGGACTTCCTGATTGAGAGACCACAGAGGGTGTGTTCAGGTAAGAACACATCAAAGTGCATCAAGATTAACACCAGAGTTCCACATGGATGTGTTCTAAGCCCACTGTCATTCACCATCCTGAACCATGACTGCTATGCTAAGCACAAGTCCAACCATATCATCAAGTTTGGTGATGAAACCACAGTCATTGGGCTTATCACAAAGTAGGATGAAAGGACGTACAGCGAGGAGGTGGCATCTCTGCTCAGTTGGTGTGTGCGGAGCAACCTTGACATGAATATAAGCAAGACCAAAGAGATTATCATCGAATTCAGGAAAAGGAGAACAAACCACCCAGTGCTCAGGATCAATGGTGAGAGTGTGGAGAGGGTTAAGAGTACAACATTCCTGGGTCAAGAAAGAGCAACACCTCCACTTTTTAAAAAGGTTGAAAAAAGCCAAGCTTCCACCTGATATTCTGTTCACTTTCTATAGAGGTGCAATAGAGAGCATCCTCACCTGCAACTTCACAGTGTGGTTTGGAAGCTGCACAGTTACAGAAAGGAAGACTCTGCAAAGAGTAGTGAGGGTTGCTGAGAATGTAATAGATTCCAGTCTTCCATCAATACAATATCTTTATTCTGCAAGAAGCAACAAAAAGGCAACCGAAATAATGCAGGACAACACACATTCTGTGCATGGACTGTAAGCATCTGGCATTGGGCAGGAGATATTGCAGCACCCGCTGCAGGACTACAAGATTCAGTAACAGTTTCTACCCTACAGTGATTAGACTTCTGAAGATGGGCACTAGTCCCAGGGGTCTGGACACATAATAAGTCAATTTTTATCTACTACAAGAATCCATAAATCCAGTAAAAAGGAAAGTACTTTGGACTGGATCCTCATTAATAGCCACCCTAATTCTTATACTCCAGGAACACTCCCAGATGACATCAGTGACCACATACTTACCTACATTATTAGAGAAAAAGTCCATACTGCAACTACTCATCAACTCAAAACCTCCCGCTTAAAAAAATTATTTAATCCAGACAGCTTCATAACTGAATTAAAAGCATGTGACTGGTCACCACTAACCTATCTAAAATTAGACGAAGCTGTTACCTACTTTAATACTTTCTTCAAATCCCAGACTCCCACGCACCCTATCGCTCCACTAGAATAAAAACAAAATCTGCCCCCTGGCTCACACCACAAACCAGACAAAAGATACTACTCAGAAATAAAATATGGGCTAAATGGAGATCTACCAAATGTCCTACAACCCACCTCCAATTTAAACAGCTAAGAAATGCTACAAAGAAAGATATTCTTAGAGACAAAAAAGACTACTACCTACATCTTCAAAAAAACAATCAACAAAATCCACCACCCATTGCTGTATCCCAAACAAATACCTGCAATCCTACATCACCTACCTTTCAGATACAACCGGTATCTACAGCTCTCATCTGTAAGCTACTTCAAAAATTAAAACCTTGCACCCCTTCTGCTGACCAACTCCCATCTGAATACCTACAAATAGCTGCAAAAGCCATAGACTATCCAATTTCTATCCTTATTAACAGAACTATCTGTGAAGCCAGAATCCCTACTCTATGGAAGATATCTCATATCATCCCTTTACATAAAGGAGGACCATCTACAGAGCTTTCTAACTTTCGCCCTATTTCTTTACTCTCCCCATTAGCTAAGATAATGGAAAAATGCATTCACAAGCAACTAGTTAACCACTTACTACAAAATAACCTATTGGCTAACTGCCCACATGGCTTTAGGCCATTTCACAGCACATCTACTGCCCTTTTATCCTTTACTGACTCTATATACAAAAATCGCAACAACAACTCTTTCTTTTCTGCTCTATTTATCGACCTGTCAAAAGCCTTTGACATGGTAAACCACAACCTGCTGCTTGACAAGCTAAAGGCTCACTCTCTCAATCCCCAAGCCATACAATGCTTTAGATCCTATCTGGAAAATAGACAGCAAGCAGTACTTTGGCATAACAGTCTATCTTCACTACTTCCTGTAAATATTGGAGTCCCCCAGGGCTCCATCCTAGGTCCCCTACTCTTCTCCTTATTTATCAACAACTTACACATCAACATACCTCAAGCCACCTGCATTCAATATGCAGATGACTCCACATTAATATGTACAGCCAGTGATATATCCTCTCTCCATTCCCTCACCCAAACTGTTTTTCAGAATGTTGAAAACTGGTTTATGCAACACTGCCTCCTCTTAAACCCAAAAAAACAAAGCTATTGCTTTTTACTCCTACTCATAAATCATCCACTCCTTTCTTCTCTATAACCTCTAACAATGGTACCAACATCTTCCCAGACACTACAACCCGTCTACTAGGGGTAACTATTGATAATCATCTCAATTATGATGAACACATAAACTCCACCATTAAGTCTGTTAACAGAAAACTTGGCACCCTCTATAGAATAAAAACCTTCCTTACCCCCTCTGCAAGGAAAACAATTGCTCAGACCCACCTCATTTCCACCCTTTTTTATGCCTCTGTCATATATACCAACCTATCCAAAAGCAACCTCTCTAAACTCTCCACGTTATAATAGCATAGCTAGATTTATCACAAGTTCCCCCTTTAAAACTCACCACTGCCTTAACATCAAACAACTAGGGTGGCTAGAACTGCAAAACCATATACTCTTTCAACAACTGCTTATAACACAAAAGATTCTACACCTCCCTAACAACACTCCTATCCTGTCTAATCTTATTACTCCTTACACTAATCTACCTACATTACGCTCTGCTAACAAGCTCCTAGTTTTATCCAACAAAGCTAATAACAAAGCCGGCGATTCTCTTTTCACTAACACCGTAGGTAAATTCTGGAATCAACTTCCTGCTGAATTATCTACCATTACTTCTACTTTTCTTTTCAAAAAACATCTTAAAGAACATCTGAAAACACATTGGCTTTGTCCATGTACTAACCCCCACTAATATCTTTTTTCTTCCATTCTATATTCTTAACTCTATCCCTTCTCCTGTATCCACTGCCTTTAATTCTACTCCTACTCTCCTATAATGAGAATAAGATACATTTATTATTCCCTTTATCTAATAATTGCTCATACCTTTCTAGTGTGATTTGTAAAAAAATTATTTTATTTTTTCTGTATAGAAGTGCTTAGTTCAAATTATTTAGTATTGCCTAGTTTTAATTCTGTAGAATTGCTTAGTTTAATTTTTACTATAAATTTTCTTTTTTTTTTTCATATAGAAATTTACTATTATAACCGTTCAGCTGACCTCTACTAGCTCTGTATTGTGAGTAATTCTGGTCCTGAACTTTGTTAACTTTGTCAATTTCCTGTTTGGAGCTTTTCTCCCCGGGCCTCTACTGAAAATGGACATATATCCAGCTAGACTAGCCCGGTCAACAAATGTAAAATAAATAAATAAATAAATACAATTATTTATTTGTGCAATACATACTTACATATATTCCAAGTAAGTGCAATATTTATTTATTAGATCCATAGTCAGCATTATTTAACTCACTCAAGTGAAATATTAGACAAATAACTTAAGCATTTCAATCTGTAGTGTGTTTTGTATTACTTTAAACAGGGTAGTTAATTTAACTCAGGGAAGGGCAATTTTTTTGTATATGTGTGTTGGTAAATGTCTCTGCTCTTTCTTGCGTGTATTGGGAGTATTATTGTATTTGTTACTTATGTTTATTCCTCTACTTGTATGTGTTGTTTCACTTTCCTTTGTAATCTCAGGAATTGAGCTGATGCACAAAATTTTTTGTTTAGGCTACACGTGTGTGTCTCAACCATTTGAATTTTGAGTTTCTAAATATTTGATCATCTGACATAGACCCTATACATGCATATATATTTGTGTGTGTGTGTGTATATAGCAGACTTTATTTTTGAATGGATTGTGGCTGATAAAAGAAATCTCAATAGCAGCCTACCAAAGCTCAACTTACTAAATACAATAAAGAAAGAAGACATAAACTTGTCATTCAGGACCCATGTTAAAGCTCATTTCAGTAAGTGAGTTGAGTTCCTGTGACTTTTGGTCAATATTTTGTGTGTCAGTTAGAAGTCATTTGAGAAACTTGACTATTTATATTTATGAAGAGAGAGGGTGAGAGAGAAAGAGAAATAGCTAACTAGATTTCATACCTCACGGCTGCGCAGATTTTCATAGAATGTCCACATTTTTGCCTCATATTTTTGTCCGTTCCTCATAAAAATTATGTTTTTTTTAAAATACCACTGGGATGATCTAAGGTTTAAGGTCACTAAATAATGACATGCATTTGAGTTTCAGACATGCATGTTAAAACAAATCCTTTTATTCTAGCAACTTTATAGGTTGGTGAGAGCAATATTTAAAATGTGTCCCTATTTGTGGGCCTTTGTCTCCCCATTATGTCCAGAATTCTTGCTCTAAGAGGTTGAGCGGTATGATTCCGAACAAGCACTAGCTTAAAGATCAAGCACTGGTTACCTCTAAGTAGTCTATAAGAAGATATATAAAGAACTGCAGCCACAAAACAAAGACTCCGTTTGGAAAAAAGAAAACCAAACTGCCAATAGTCGATCCAAACAGGAGTCACCACACGGAAGAATCAAATAAAACTTTCTTTATTTTTCCATAAAAACTGCACAAGCGCTTTCGCGTAGGTTAGCTACGCTTCATCAGGTGTAAATATTGAAAGCAAATGAACCATCTTTATACAAGACTTTTAGGCGGGAAAAACCAGGTGATCAATTAACAATTAAAACACAATTGAAGCAGTTAGTGTTTTGCTTAAAGCGGCAAAACCCTAACATTAAAACATAGTATAAACAACATTTCAAAATCATTCAGTAGTAAAAACATCCAGTGCTCTATTAATGCAATATATTTAGTGTATAACGCACAGATGATAATATCATAAAAGACAAATACATCACAAATAATGAATTAAAGCCAGTTAATACTAGCTTACAGTTTGTTGCCACACTCTTCTATAGAATGCACTCTGATGTTATTACAAACTCATGACCTAATAATTTTGTATTCATCTGACAGGGAACATATATCAACAGATTAAAGTTGTTTAACTTTTAAAGCCGGCGAGACCATCTTTTTAAAACTAAATCGCTTGACCACATAAAGTCTACATGGCATAAAGATATATAAAAATATATATAAAAAGCCTCATTAGAACATTACTGATAAAATATATATATAACAAAAGATCCCTCAGATCAACTCGAAACTGTCACCAAACCACCTTCAGATCTTAAATTTTTTAAAAACCAGACATCATCCAACAATCTTACTACCGCATAAGGTCCCTAGCATCCGACAACCTTATCAAGTAGTAATAAAAGATCTAGAAGCAAAAACTGAAACATAATAAACATAATAAATGTAATAGCTAGACTGTTCTCCTTATGAACATCATTCTTACTTCCCAGCTTTACATAAGGAAAGAAGCGAGAACTCCCATGTTCAAAAACATTCATATCACGGGAACACCCACATCCAAACTTGGAATCCACTCACCTCAAACCTTCCTAGTGTCTGTCACTCCCATACCTAGCTACATAACAAAATTCGAGATGACCAAACCTGGCGAGTAAACAACTGCCTTATCGTAACTTATTAAAAAAGATGTTATTAAGCCAGATAGCTGAGATGATTAAAAACGCCCTCTATGACAGAATAAAATAGCGTTTAAACGTCTAGCAGCGTCTCTTTGCCAGTAACATCACAGATAACCAACCAACATTTGTAAGACTATTAACAAGTGAAATATATCTAATAAACTTAAAATATGACCAGAATCCATAGTAATAAAAACTACTCACCATATGATGCTTCAGCCTTAACTTCTAAACATTCCCCACATGCAAAACAAACCACGCAAAACAAGGCAAGACATGAGCAATCTAAGTCAAAGATGTTCGTACTCGTGTCAGAAGTACTGACAGTCAAAATCGATTGCTCATATCTCTGATGCTCTCAGAGCCTCTGTCTCTACCACATGTTGCTACAACAGACTCTGTGGCAACAAAGTCTAAAAATAAATAAATTCTAACCCTGTCTGAGCCCATTGAGAATATTTAAACTACTAAATAATAAAATAATAAAATAATAAGCTACGCACAATACCTAAAACAAATTGGTATACGAAGTCTACTTAAAACAGACATAAACCTGGTTCAGAACAGTACAGATAACTATTCACTAAAAACACAATATTCTACTATTAAATTATGAACAAACCATCTAAAATTGCAAGATAAATAACAAGTCCACCTGGATCAAAACATCAGTAAACAAATCACCTCTAGGAAATATCCTTAGTATGTAAAAAATTAAATCCTCATAACTATCAAGTAAAAATAAAAATAGAAATGATAATATTATCAAAATTTATGTTGAATTAATAACAATACTGAAATGATATATTTTTTTTTTTAAACTGAACTGCAGATTACATATGTGTTAAATGGTCAATACTTCTTTCGATTATCCAATACAGGTTTAATGGAAACTGAATAATTAATACCTGGGGGTGTATGTGCCCTTAAAATAAAAATCCATTTTAGTTCCCTAATGGCCAACTGGTTATTGCTATCACATGCTCTAAGGCTCAATGGCAACATTTCCAAAACTTTGAAACCAAAGGTATGACTGGGATGTTCCATAACATGTTTAGCTAAGGCATTAGAAACTTTTTCTTTCCTTATGTCATAACAGTGGTTGTAAACCCTGTCTCGTAGCCGTCTCTTGGTTAGGCCAGCGTAAAATCGTCACAAGAAACACACGTAGCTAAGTATATCAAATTGCTACTGTTACAATCACTGTAAAATCTAGGAATAAAGGAAGAAATGCCTGCAGGATGTATAAAACTAACCTTATTGGATATAAAAGGGCACATCGAACATCCACCACATGGGAAAGTGCCCAGTTTATCATGAACAATATTTTCAAATGGAGATGTATGCTCTGAACATAGAATTTCTTTCATATTCTGAGAAGTTCTGTATGTAAATCTAGGATGTTCACCTACTATAGTTTTTGTGAAGGTATCTGTAACCAATACATTCCAATTCCTAGTGATAATCTTATTCAAACTAAAACTGTCACTAGTAAAATTAGTGACATAGCTTAGTTTGTCAGTAAATTACCTTTCACTGGGGAGCATTTATTATTGCCCCCTGTGTTCCTGTCAACGGCTGTTCCACCAATATTATAATATTTGTCTATAAATCGCTGTTTACAATCCATAAACATTTTGGGGGGATAGCCCCTTTCTCTAAACAATGCCTCTAAGGTATTTATTTCTCTCTCTAAATAGTCATTGCGCTGGCAGATCCTAAAAATTCTATGCATTTGACTGGATATTATACCTTCAAAGGTATACCTGGGATGCATGCTGCTAAAATGTAGCAGCGTATTTCTCCAGGTTGGCTTCCTATATAAAGATGTAATAATCTTATTTCCCTCAAACTCTAGTTGTAAATCCAAGAAATGTATCTTAACATGAGAGGTCTCTACTGTAAACCTTAAGAAAGGTGACGATTTCTCCAATTCATTAACAAATATAATACATTCTGACACAGTTCCGTCCCATACAAAAAGGACGTCATCCACAAATCTTTTATAAACTCTCACTTTTTTAAAATCAGGATGTTTAAACAGATGTTCTCGTTCCCAGTTATACACAACCAAATTGGCATAACTGTTAGCACAGGGGGTTCCCATAGCAACCCCCCATTTCTGCAAATAAAGTTGATCCTGGAACAAAAACATTGTTACTGAGTATAACTTCAAGGAGATAGTGTATAAGGATCATTATTTGTGATGTATTTGTCTTTTATGATATTATCATCTGTGCGTTATACACTAAATATATTGCATTAATAGAGCACTGGATGTTTTTACTACTGAATGATTTTGAAATGTTGTTTATACTATGTTTTAATGTTAGGGTTTTGCCGCTTTAAGCAAAACACTAACTGCTTCAATTGTGTTTTAATTGTTAATTGATCACCTGGTTTTTCCCGCCTAAAAGTCTTGTATAAAGATGGTTCATTTGCTTTCAATATTTACACCTGATGAAGCGTAGCTAACCTACGCGAAAGCGCTTGTGCAGTTTTTATGGAAAAATAAAGAAAGTTTTATTTGATTCTTCCGTGTGGTGACTCCTGTTTGGATCGACTATTGGTAGTCTATAAGAAACAGAATAAGAATTCTTAAATTCTTTCTGACAATTTCAAATTTTCTATTTAAATGCCTACTCTAGGAATCACTCTTACATTTTCAAGTAGTTTCAGGCAGCTTGCGCGAAGGATACTGAGCATAACACTGCTGCAGTGCTCGAACCATGCATTCAGAATTGACTGAATATCTCTTTACTGGTCACACACATAATATCAGTCTAAGTTTACAAAAGCCCTGTTCTACTGTATCACTTCTTTTTCTTCACTCTTTGATTGCCTTAATTTGATTTTTTTAATATACCTCTTGACTGTTTTTAATATCCCTCTGTAATGCGCTTGTAATGTTTTACTAATGCTAGTTGGATTTTGTACTTTTGCCATTGCTCACTAGAGTTGATCTCCCTGTGTCTCCATTGAAAATGGGCACTTATTTAGTAGCCAGTCCTGTTAATCAAAACTTAAATAAATAAAGCGTGCTTAATATTTCTCTGTGTAGCAGTATGCTCCCATTTTAAAACACTAGAACCCATTAGTTCCATGTTTAAACCACTACTGAATACAATGTTTTTGTTAAGTAATACTTTTAGTTTGCCTTTAAACAGCTAAAAAGTGCCAGTGATATGGAAGGAACATGTCTCTTCAAAGAAAGTTTGATGGCCTTTGGCTGAGTGAATTCAATAAATGCCAAACAAACACAGACAAAACATTTAAAAAAAATCCCAAACCCTGCACCATAAGCACAAGAACAGTACCTAGCCTAAAACACACCCATGCTCCGCAACATCCTTACACAGCCAAAAACATACCCATGCACTGCAACATCCCTACACAGCCTAAAACACATCCATGCACTGCAGCATCCTTAAACAGCCTAAAACACGCCCATGCCATGCAACATCCTTACACAGCCTAAAACACACCCATGTGATGTAACATCCTTACACAAACTAAAACACACCCATGCACTGCACCTTCCTTACACAGCCTAAAACTCATTCAGTGATGCACTGCAACATCCTTACACAGTCAAAACCCCACTCATGCCCTGCAACATCCTTACACAGCCTAAACCCCACCCATTCCTTGCAACATCCTTACACAGCTTAAAACACACCCATGCCTTGCAACATCCTTACAGAGCCTAAAACACACCCATGTGCCACAACATCCTTACACAGCCTAAAACACCCATGCACGGCAACATCCTTACACAGCCTAAAACTCACCCACTCATGCACTGAAACATCCTTAAACAGCCTAAAACACATCCATGCAATGCAACATCCTTACACAACCTAAAACACACCCATGGCCTGCAACATCCTTACACTGCCTAAAACTCACTCAGTCATGCACAGCAACATCCTTACACAGTCTAAAATTCACTCACTCATGCACTGAGACATCCTTAAACAGCCTAAAACACTTCCATGCAATGCAACATCCTTACACAACCTAAAACACACCCATGCACTGCAACATCCTTACACAGCCTAAAACACACCCATGTACCACAACATCCTTACACAGCCTAAAACACCCATGCATGACAACATCCTTACACAGACGAAAATACACTCATTCATGTGCTGCAACATCCTTACACAACCAAAAACACCCATGACCTGCAACATCCTTACACAGTCTAAAACTCACTCTCTCATGCAATGCAACATCCTTACACAGCTTAAAACACACCCCTTTTGCTGCAACATCCTTACATAACCTAAAATGCACCCATGCACTGCAACATCCTTATACAGCCTAAAACACACCCATGCCTTGCAACATCCTTACACAGCCTAAAACACACCCATGTGCCACAACATCATTACACAGCCTAAAACACCCATGCACTGCAACATCCTTACACAGCCTGAAACTCACCCACTCATGCACTGAAACATCCTTAAACAGCCTAAAACACATCCATGCGATGCAACATCCTTACACAACCTAAAACACACCCATGGCCTGCAACATCCTTACACTGCGTAAAACTCACTCACTCATGCACAGCAACATCCTTACACACTCTAAAATTCACTCACTCATGCACTGAAACATCCTTAAACAGCCTAAAACACTTCCATGCAATGCAATATCCTTACACAACCTAAAACACACCCACGCACTGCAACATCCTTACACAGCCTAAAACACACCCATGCCTTGCAACATCCTTACACAGCCTAAAACACACCCATGTGCCACAACATCCTTACACAGCCTAAAACACCCATGCACGACAACATCCTTACACAGCCTAAAACTCACCCACTCATGCACTGAAACATCCTTAAACAGCCTAAAACACATCCATGCAATGCAACATCCTTACACAACCTAAAACACACCCATGGCCTGCAACATCCTTATACTGCCTAAAACTCACTCACTCATGCACAGCAACATCCTTACACAGTCTAAAATTCACTCACTCATGCACTGAGACATCCTTAAACAGCCTAAAACACTTCCATGCAATGCAACATCCTTACACAACCTAAAACACACCCATGCACTGCAACAGACTTACACAGCCTAAAATACACTCATTCATGTGCTGCAACATCCTTACACAACCAAAAACACCCATGACCTGCAACATCCTTACACAGTCTAAAACTCACTCTCTCATGCACTGCAACATCCTTACACAGCCTAAAACACACCCTTGCAATGCAACATCCGTACATAGCCTTAAACACACACCTTGTGCTGCAGCATCCTTACGCAGCCTAAAACACACCCATGTGCTGACACATCCTTACACAGCCTAGAACACACCCATGCCTTGCAAAATCCTTACACAGCCTAAAACACACCCATGTGCTACAACATCCTTACACAGCCTAAAACACCCATGCACTGCAACATCCTTACACTGCCTAAAACTCACTCACTCATGCACTGAAACATCCTTAAACAGCCTAAAACACTTCCATGCAATGCAACATCCTTACACAACCTAAAATGCACCCATGCACTGCAACAGACTTACACAGCCTAAAATACACTCATTCATGTGCTGCAACATCCTTACACAACCAAAAACACCCATGACCTGCAACATCCTTACACAGTCTAAAACTCACTCTCTCATGCACTGCAACATCCTTACACAGCCTAAAACACACCCATGTGCTGCAAAATCCTTACCCAGCCTAAAACTCACTCTCTCATGCATTGCAACATCCTTACATAGCCTTAAACACACCCCTTGTGCTGCAACATCCTTATTCAGCTTAAAACACAGCCATGCTCTACAACATCCTCTACAGCCTAAAAAACACCCATGCCCTGCAACATCCTTACCCAGCCTAAAACACACCCATGCCCTTCAACATCCTCACACAGCCTAAAAGACACCCATGCCCTGCAACATCCTTACACAGCCTAAAACACCCATGCACTGAAACATCCTTAGACAGCCTAAAACACCCATGCACTGAAACATCCTTACACAGCCTAAAAGACACATGCACTGAAACATCCTTATACAGCCTAAAACACACATGCACTGAAACATCCTTACACAGCCTAAAACACCCACGCACTGCAACATCCTTACACAACCTAAATCACATCCATGCACTGCAATATCCTTACACAGCATAAAACACAGCCACACCCTGCAACATTCTTTGTAAAGACACACCGCAGATGTGCTGTTTTGGTTGTGCACCACCCCTATCTTAAATCAAAAGGCTTGGTACATCAAAATGGTTCTGCAGCATGCCAGTGGGGAAAACAAAAATAAGAAATAAAAAAATGAATCTGAAAACAGTCAGGACTGCAGGAAGCAAAATGTCTCATTAGTCATTTTACTATGAAATGTGCTAGTTACAAGGCTAAAAAGAATTTGTCTGCTGTTATCCAACACATTTCAGAGCACAGATGCTTAAATACTGTCAGCAGGTCTACTGCCCTCTGTACAAAGAAGCAGAAAATAATATGCTGATTAATTAGCAGAAAGTACATTGCAGTTCAGAAAAATGTATTTATTTCAGATATACTGAAAATTTAGAATATATATATATATATATATATATATATATATATATATATATATATATATATATATATCAAGGTCTTTTATAAATATATAATGTAAAGTGATATAAAAATGTGTTCAAGGTCTTCAGAGTTTTCATTTAATGGTTTTTCCCATATAGTGAATGTTGGGAGGGTTGCATACACTATTTTGCTGTTCTGCATTTCACAGTGCAGGGAAGACTGTTCAGTGATACATTCTTTGGCTCACAAAGGCCAAGGAGTATCCCATCACCATATTACCAAGTCACATGATTTACAGTGCTTGTATCAGACAAATGAAGTAGTCCTTTTCCCACACAGGAGGCAGCATTCATATATTATATACTGCCCAGTCATTACAATGACATTCAAAGCATTCATTATTTATTTATTTCAGTTTGCTGACCGGGGAGGTCCACTGGGCTCAGGAGCCCGTTTTTAGTGGAGGACCAGGGAGAAAAGCTCCACATTGCATAGTAAACATTAAAATACAGCAGATAAAATTAAGATTCAAAGATACAGATACATTAAGATACAACAGATAATATTAACGTTTATGGATACAGGTAAATTGTAATACAAAGGCAGTATGAGGTACAGTGGTTACATAGCATGTGAGTCATATATTGACATGGATGGTTAAAAGGTTACATAGGTTCATTAGGTGTTTCAGAAAAAAAAAAGCTGTTCTGTCACAGTGCACAGTGCTAGGATATTCAGACCATCTGTACTGATACATAATATAAAGGGCAACTGCCCATTTAAAATGTATTGATGTGCATTTTATACACAAAGATAAGTATCATAGAGCTGTTTTTATGTTTATGATAAATTATTTGTGCAGTATATAGGTATCATTAAGCTGTTTTTATGCTTATGATAAATTATTTCTGCAGTAAAGAAAGGAGATTATACATTTCAAAATACTTTGGAGCCTGATATATTTTATATAGCAATGTGAAACTACACTTCTTTTTTGTAAAATTTGCTAGGAGGCAAAGTAAATGGGATAATAGATATTATTACATATGAGTGAAAAATTACCTTCATGCATGCTTCTTTATATTACTGCTATAGTTTGTCTAAATGACATTTTATAAGTGGTTTGTATGTTCTTTTTATCAAGTAATTCTATATATTATAGTAACTTATTTGCTGTACAAATTAAATCATTTCCACTTTGTTACGACTATATCTGAATATTAGTTGTCGCATGGTATTGCTCCCCAGCTATACTGCCTGTGTGTGCCTGTGATCAGAGTTTGTTTAGAGTCCCTAATGTAAGATGGTAAATAAGAGATATAACAGCTCACGTCCTGCTATGTCCATCAGGGTGATAGTGTCAGACCTATAAAGCTTACCCTGCTTTGTCACATCTTACACGTAGACATACGCCCTTGTCCAGCATCTGGCCACGTCTTAGGTCGGCATGTATGGGAGCACATGCTTACAGCATGCTTGCATACACTGCACATACAACAAGGTCAACGGCCAGGGTACAAAAATTAAACCTCATGGTACTTAGTTTTGTGACTGCACCCCAGTCCAGCTACAGTAAACAGATATGAGTATTGTTATGGCAATGAATAAAACAGCACAGTGGCATGTGAAAAAGGAGAGAATCTAGCATACTTCTGAGTGGAATCTTGCCTGAGGTGAAAAAATACGCTGATGTAAAATATATCTATATTTCATAATTTTCTTACACTCCTAGCTGTTAATCTTACACAGTCTCTGCAAAATTATTTGTAGTTTCCCACTTAAGTGCTTTGCAATAGTGCCATAAAAGTTTGTCAAACCAAAAACAAAAACAAAATAGTAATTCTGTAAAACATGAGCATTAGTTAAAAATAAAGAAATGTTGAAATGCCATATGAAACCATGAGTAAGCAGTAAGAATATAGAAAAGATACTTACCACAAAATTGCTTATTCAGTGCCAACTTTGTTTTCTCAATCTCCTTTCTCTAGAGATAATGTTTTTTACAGCTCTTCTTTCGTGTATAAATACTGTTGCATCAAATGATGTATTTAGTGCTATGTGCCTCACCCATATTTAAAGTTCAAGAAAAAACAAGTGTTGTGGGTGAGGCTCTTCATACCTGAGTGAGTTTCAGGTTTACAGCTGAATGGTAACAGGTTATTGCTGTTCTTCTAACAACTAAAAAAATTCAGGTAGTAAAAAAGGTCACAGCATGAACTCCGTGTGCATGTTTTGAAAATAGCATGCTTAACACTACAGTAGCATATCTGCTTAAAATATTTAACACTCTCCCTCTCCCTCTCCCCATATATATATATATATATATATATATATATATATATATATATATATATATATATATATATATATATATATATATATATATATATATATAGTCGCGTGCATGCGCATGTGTGTGCGCGTTTTGCTTTATACTTTGTAGTCCTGGGTTTTATTCCTTATGTTTCTGCTTGCCTACTCTGTGACAGAGTATTCATAGTGAAAGGGTAACTTCTATCTAGAAGTTTTGCCCAATTACCAAAAAGTTTGTCTGACACCATAGAGGGTTAAGGCTATCAGTTGTTAATGAGCTATTTCGTCTGGGCTCCCTACTGAAATGTTAGGACTTGTAACACTGAGTGCTGGCATACTGAAAAAAAAAGACAGAAAATCCAGGAGAAGATTGAATCTCAGATATTGCTTTTCTCTTTTAAACTTCTTTTTTGCAGGGAGCAAGCCTTCCATACCCCAGAGCTTGCGTATACCATCTCTTAAATCATCATAATTTGGAAAAAAGGGAATATTCTGGGAAATGGCAATCTCATACTTTGTATGTGTAAGTCCATTATTTCAACCATTCAGTCTCCATATTACAGGACTCAGTAAAACAGGTCCTGACATTTCAAACAGCCACCCTTCATGTGGTACAGGGTTTGATTTCCTCAGCATCCATTTGCAAGGTGTGTGACCTTGAGCAAGTCTTTGTTGCTTTTTACTTAAATGTTGCATTTGCTGAGGTTGTTTCTCAGTACATGCATGGTAGGGTGTTGATGCCAGCATTGTCATCATTGTGTGGTTATCATATAAGAGATTGAAGAATGAGTTTCTCAATTAATGTATACTTACACACACACACACACACACACACACACACACACACACACACACACACACACAGACACACAGACACACACACACACACACACACACACACACACACACACACACACACACACACACACACACACACACACACACACACACACACACACACACACACACACCATTGTTCTCCATATATACCTAGTTCACATCCTTTGCAGTTCCCTCCCTCCTTGGGCCTTAGGTCCTACCACTACATTCTGAGCTAAGTAAACCATTAGCAGCACAGTCATCACTCAAACAAATCTGGCTTGAGTTAATTATAAATGATTGGTTTAGAGGCTTATATCCTAAGTTTGCATTCATTTTAAAGGTGCAAATTCTTAAGGCATTGATAGATTAAATGGGTCTGTTGCTAATAATACAGAAACTGTCTACAGTAAAAAAATAAGTAGCTGACAGTGCCAAATGTTAGCTTAGTAATGCTACATTGGAGTGGAATATAAGGATGGCAGCACATTTGCAATAACATCCTTAGGCAAGTAGGTGTGTGTGTGTGTTTGAATTAATACAATAAGCAGATGTTATCCGTGCTGTGCAGTTCTATTAAACCGAGCAGCTAGTATGTGAAGGCTGTATTAATTCGGTAATGAGCCAGTACACTTAGCATCTGGAGGCTGTATTAGTACTACTCCAGTAATGAAACTCTGTTCTGTAATTACCAATAGTGAGAAGTTGTAGCCATCCTGAAATGCAAGCAAACATCCTTTGCTCTACCATTATCCAAAATCATGTATAAACTCCAGCCCAAATACAGGCTGCTCTTCAATATCCACATTGCTAACTGGACAATAATAGTGGGGTGGAATATACATCCCAATCCTGGGCCCACTCATCAAATCTGAGACCCTCCAAACCAGGCCCCGCACATCCCAAAACAGCAACAGGCTACCTCTCCAACCATCTATGACTTAAAATATTACACAGTAACCTAAGAAGTCTCAATAACAAAATCACAGAAGTTCATTCCTAAATAGCCCAGTACTCCCCCAATCTCTTCATAGCCACAGAAACCTGGTTATAGCCAAGTACCAAAGATACAGAAATACCCTCACCAGGTTATAATATACTCAGACTAGACTTAATAGTACCAACAAGAAAGCATGTTGAGTTGATGTTTTCTACAGAAATGTTTTAGATCTCTCCACTTACTGCGATACTTTGCCCACTTTCAACAATACAGAACTTCTCATCTCACACTTTAGACTGAATACTCACAAATATCTAGCCATTATAAGTCTGTACTTGCCACCTGATAACAACATTCCCACCCTGGAAGAGATCTTCTTCTGGACCTCAGCCATCATAAAACTGGCAACCATTTTGCTAGGAGACATTAAAATAGACTGGCAAAAGATAGCCATAGAAAATCCTCAAATTCACTTCACCTATATGGCTTCTCTCAATTGATCAAGACTCCAACTAGAATTGAACTCCAAAGAATTCATCCTAGACTAGATTCTTACCTCCATCCCAAATAATTTCACCACAAGTGGCAACCTACCCAATAATCCCAGTGACTACCAGCTATGATACGTCATCAGACGGGTCTACCTGATAATGCCGAAAGCTGAAAATGCTGACAACGAGAACACCGACACCGGAAGATTGACAATGGAGATGACTGACAGTTGAAAAGCCCGACGCTGAGAACACCAACATGTTAAGATAAGTGTGCAATAGTGACAGACTTTTGGGTTAGGGGTGGGTTAAGTGAGTTAGGGTTAGGGTGCGGGTAAGGTAAGTGTGCGATAGTGACAGACTTTAGGATTACGGGGGGGTTAAGTGAGCTAGGGTTAGGGCGTGAGTTAGGTGAGTTTGCGATAGTGACAGACCTTAGGGTTAGGGTTTGGTTAAGGTTAGTGCATAGATAGTTGTGTATGTAAGGTTTAGTGTAGGTTTGTAAGGTTTTTGGTGTGCTTGTGTTGTGTGTGTGTTTTTCGGAAAAGGTACTTGTTTTGTTTTGTTGATTGTCGGGATTGTGATTTGTTGGGCATGTGAAGTTTCGTGCTTTTGAACTGTCGGTTTTGTGGTGTTGGTTATCTCGTTGTCAGTGTTTTGGCATGTCAGTGTATTCAGATAGACCCCATCAGACACCCCAAACATCCCAATAAAGTTCATCACTGTAACACAGTCAGAAATCTCAGTAATGTCAGTAAAGAAGCTTTTACTCCCAGCCTCCTCCAGAACAGATGGGCTCTAACTTAAAACTCTTCCCCTCAGTGAAGCAATAAATATATTTAATACAATGTTTCTAAATATCCTGGCAGAACAAGCACTATTGAGAATCAAAAGAGTTAAAAACAAACCAGTCCCTTGGTTAAATAAAAAAACAAAGAAACACATGCAACTTGTTGCTAAAGTCTGGAGGTCAGGTTTACAAACCAAGTCTGAATATCCCACCACCAATATAGGCAGTTAAAGAACCATAGCAAGCAATGCATAAAACAAGACAAAAAAATTATTATGCTAACACCAAAATTCATTATCATACAATCCAGAAAACTTCTGGAAATCAATAAATACATTGCTCAGTCATGGAAAATCAATCCAATCCAACCCAGCCCATCTACAACCAATAACTACCAAAGCATTGCTTCACAGTGTAAGTCACATTTTATAAATACAGTAACCTCCCTCCTACAAAACAAAATTATACAAATCTATCCCTCCAACTCCAACCACTGAAGGCACAACATACCTTTGCACTCAGTTCACTGCCAATTTAAAAATATCTACCCACCCTTAAGATAAGAACCGCTGTTCCTGACCAACTTCTGTTTGAATACCTCAGACTCACTGCAGATAGCCTTGCATATCCTGTCTCAATTCTAATAAACTGCTCTATCCAAGACAAATATGCCCCCATGTTAAGGAAAAAAATCCTGTGTAATACCCCTCCATAAAGCCATCTCATGTACCAAGCACAATTCTCTCACCCTTATCCTAAATCTTGGAAAGATGTATTCGCTCTCAACTTACTACATATATTACCTCTCATAACCCCCTCTCTACTTCACAACATGGTTTCTGACCTAATCACAGTACAACCTCTGCTCTTCGAAGGCTCATAGATAGAGTAAATCGCAACAGAAATTCAATCGCTAGATTTGTAGCTAACCATCACTCAAAAACTCACTGCTGTCTATCACTAAAACACCTTACCCGGTTAGGAATTCCATAACATCTAGCCTTGATACAACTGCTAGTAACCCACAAACTCATGCATCAGTCAGATAAATGACCTGCTCTACAATCTATTATCTAACCTTACTTCCCAAATACAGAGCTCAGAACAAGTATTTGCTTCCTATTTCCATATCCTATAACTCAGCAGGTAACTCATTGTTTTTTTCAGATTGCATTTCAAAAGCATGGAGCTCCAGTCATCTATCTCTGAAACAAGTTAGCAACCTAAACTCATTTAAAACTCACCTAAATCAGCATCTGCTATGTACATGGTCATGCTCCTGCTCACCTCCTAGTTTAACATATTAGATCTCACAAACTGCTATGTTCCATTTCAAAGATCATACTTCACGTGATTTCAGTTTTCTACATCCTCTTCCCACTCTTGTCCTTGCACCACATACTTTTTTTCACGTGACATCCTTATACGGTCTACTACCCATCATTCTCTTCTTCTTCTCTCCTATAACACTCACTGTCACTAACCTAAATTTTTTTCTTCCTTTTCCCTCACAATATTTTTTTACTTATATGTCCTGTTTTCTTACCTTTATCACGTCACCCCATATTTTCCTTCTGTCCACCAACCAACCTGTATCTCAGCTGTTTGTCAATAGTATGGTTACAGCAATGAATACTTCTTTTACATTTTTACCTTATATTTTATAGTTCATTCTCTTCATATATTTTTCTTTGAAATTTAGTATAATTCCAGCTCCATCATTTCAGTACTATGAGATATTATCACAAAATTGCATCATATTGCATTGCTGTTTTAAAATTGTATTATACAGCATATATGTCTTTCTTTTATATATTGTACAGTTGCCTTTCATGACTGTCTTTTCTTATAACTCTTGACAAGTGTAATAATTAATTGCCTAGGGTCTGGTGCTGGCTACATTTAATAAAAAAATAAATAAATAAAAAAGAGGTTTCTACAAAGTTTCCAAATGGCATTCATTGAAATAAAATGAAAAAAAGCATCTACAAAGTTTCCAATTGGCGTCCATTTCATTATAAAAAATAAAAAAGTTAACTACAAAGTTTCTAATCAGCATCCAATCAAATGTGGTTTCCTGCTCATAAAAAAACTTCCAGGCATTGGTATGTGAGATTTAACTCTCTCATGTTGGATATTAGAGCAGATCCATAAATTTTATTCATTATTTGCAGCACCAACAGAAATGGAAGCTTAACAGTGCACACTAGGTAAGTGTACATCTTTCTTTTGTAGAGTGCAAGCAGGAACCAAACCCTTTTACAGCGCACTAAGTCAGTGCGATGGCCCAGATTTAACTTAATCTTCGGAAACTCTTTTACAGAGCAGTAAGTCTGTGTGATGCTCAAGATTTAACTTGAGCATATGAAATTCTTTTACAGTGCACAAAATGTGTGTGACACATGATATTTAACTTGAGCATATGAAACTCTTTTACAGTGCACTAAATGTGTGTGACACATGAGATTTAACTTGAGCATATGAAACTCTTTTACAGTGCACTAAATGTATGTGACACATGAGATTTAACTTGAGCATAGGAAACTCTTTTACAGTGCACTAAACGTGTGTGACACATGAGATTTAACTTGAGCATAGGAAACTCTTTTACAGTGCACTAAACGTGTGTGACACATGAGATTTAACTTGAGCATATGAAACTCTTTTACAGTGCACTAAATGTGTGTGACACATGAGATTTAACTTGAGCATATGAAACTCTTTTACAGTGCACTAAATGTGTGTGACACATGAGATTTAACTTGAGCATATGAAACTCTTTTACAGTGCACTAAATGTGTGTGACACATGAGATTTAACTTGAGCATATGAAACTCTTTTACAGTGCACTAAATGTGTGTGACACATGAGATTTAACTTGAGTATAGGAAACTTGCAGTGCACTAAATGTGCGTGACACATGAGATTTAACTTGAGCATATGAAACTCTTTTACAGTGCACTAAATGTGTGTGACACATGAGATTTAACTTGAGCATATGAAACTCTTTTACAGTGCACTAAATGTGTGTGACACATGAGATTTAACTTGAGCATATGAAACTCTTTTACAGTGCACTAAATGTGTGTGACACATGAGATTTAACTTGAGCATATGAAACTCTTTTACAGTGCACTAAATGTGTGTGACACATGAGATTTAACTTGAGCATATGAAACTCTTTTACAGTGCACTAAATGTGTGTGACACATGAGATTTAACTTGAGCATATGAAACTCTTTTACAGTGCACTAAATGTGTGTGACACAAGATTTAACTTGAGCATATGAAACACTTTTACAGTGCACTAAATGTGTGTGACACATGAGATTTAACTTGAGCATATGAAACTCTTTTACAGTGCACTAAATGTGTGTGACACATGAGATTTAACTTGAGCATAGGAAACTCTTTTACAGTGCACTAAATGTGTGTGACACATGAGATTTAACTTGAGGATATGAAACTCTTTTACAGTGTACTAGATGTGTGTGACACATGAGATTTTACTTGAGCATATGAAACTCTTTTACAGTGCACTAAATGTGTGTGACACATGAGATTTAACTTGAGCATATGAAACTCTTTTATAGTGCACTAAATGTGTGTGACACATGAGATTTAACTTGAGCATAGGAAACTCTTTTACAGTGCACTAAATGTGTGTGAAACATGAGATTTAACTTGAGCATATGAAACTCTTTTACAGTACACTAAATGTGTGTGACACATGAGATTTAACTTGAGCATAGGAAACTCTTTTACCGTGCACTAAATGTGTGACACATGAGATTTAACTTGAGCATAGGAAACTTACAGTGCACTAAATGTGTGTGACACATGAGATTTAACTTGAGCATATGAAACTCTTTTACAGTGCACTAAATGTGTGTGACACATAAGATTTAACTTGAGAATAGTAAACTCTTTTACAGTGCACTAAATGTGTGTGACGCATGAGATTTAACTTGAGCATATAAAACTCTTTTACAGTGCACTAAATGTGTGTGACACATGAGATTTAACTTGAGCATATGAAACTCTTTTACAGTGCACTAAATGTGTGACACATGAGATTTAACTTGAGCATAGGAAACTTACAGTGCACTAAATGTGTGTGACACATGAGATTTAACTTGAGCATATGAAACTCTTTTACAGTGCACTAAATGTGTGTGACACATGAGATTTAACTTGAACATAGGAAACTCTTTTACAGTGCACTAAATGTGTGTGACACATGAGATTTAACTTGAGCATATGAAACTCTTTTACAGTGCACTAAATGTGTGATACATGAGATTTAACTTGAGCATAGGAAACTCTTTTACAGTGCATTAAATGTGTGTGACACATAAGATTTAACTTGAGCATAGGAAACTTTTACAGTGCACTAAGTGTGTGTGACACATGAGATTTAACTTGATCATGTTTTGAATAGAATTGCAAGCAGATCGGTCTGCAGCATTTATACTCCAGTGTGTTAAATAGATGGAGGGGTGTGTGTGTGTGTGTGTGTGTGTGTGTGTGTGTGTGTGTGTGTGTGTGTGTGTGTGTGTGTGTGTGTGTGTGTGTGTGTGTGTGTGTGTGTGTGTGTGTGTGTGTGTGTGTGTGTGTGTGAAATACCACAGTTAGGTGTGTGCTGGTTAGTTAAATGATTTCCTGAGAGTCAAACCCTGTACCTTAAGTGCAGGAGGCAAGAACCTTAATCCTCCACACCAATTGGCAAACAAGTTATTTATTTATTTATTTATTTTCCCTTTGGTAAATCACAGGATTACAGTCAGTCAGTGTCAGCCATTAGAGTTTCACAGTTTTTGTGGTTCACAAAATACACATTGATGAAAAACCTGTTTTGTTAACTATTTAAGTGGTTTAAAGTAATATAATCTTAATATGTTGCCAGTTTTGCAGAACATCTCTGATTTTGCCTCATATTTCTGCCATGTTCATGAGCAAGTCACTTAATCAGTAGTACTTTGGGGCAACTTAAAATTTCAGTTTGGCTTCTCAGTAGTTCCCTGCCATGTAAGCCTAGTAACTACCTATAAACCTGAGTAGTTATGGTGTAAAGGAAGGAAATTGATTGTAGTAAACAAAAGCATTATCATATCATACTTGGATGTGATCCTTGGTTTCTTTAATGTTGAAAGTCTGTTTATTATTTAGCTACAAATAAATTAGATGGCATGCAGTCTATGAGTTTAATGTTAATATTTTAACTACAAATACATTTTTAATTTAACTTGTTTTTTTGCAGGCAGATAGGTGTGGAATACACTGTTTGTCTAGCACATAATGCAGCCGAGTAAAGCTATGAGTCATTAGAGTTGTTTCTTCTAGTATATGGTTTGATTCCTTCAGCCTTCTTTTTACCTTCATGGGCACCAGAACTATAGAGATGCCCGAACTCATAGTAATCATTGAAAAGCCTATGAAAGTGTTTCAGAGACATACCGATCAATTTTTTCATCAAGAGTTTTGGACAAAGCCAAAAATAATGGAGGAATGAAAGCTCAAACCCAGGAGCAATATTTAAATATTACTTATTCTTTTAAAATTTTAATAGAACAGGTTTTTTGTTTAGCATTAACATCTATTTCCTGAATAATATAAATATGAAACTTTGATATCTGATATTAGTGACTGACTGTAATCCTCTGCATACCTCTCAACTTTTGCTTAAGAATTCTGTACACATATCAGAGAAGTTTCAATAATTTACTGTCCATTATTGTCCCATAATGCTGTAATATTTAATATTATTTTAAAAATTGACAATCTAATTCATCACAGGAGATTACCAGCATACATTATTAAAATAAAAGGATTCAAGGATTGGTATGTTAAAGAGAGCAAACATTTCCTATAAATAAACATGACTGGTGAAGTAACTGACATTGTCCTATGGGGTTCACTAAAGGGTTACTTAAATGGAAGAGTTACAAGCTGGTATATTAGTAAAACAATAGGACAAAGAATTGAATGCACTTCAGGCCAAAATAAACACACTAAAGTTAAATTTAAATGACATTATCAGTCAGTCTAAACTTAAAAACTTAAATACAAAAAAAATGTCAAAATTTTGATTCATAGAATTTCAATAAACCTGGAAAAACTTAAATTTCAGGCATATTCAATAAACCCTTTAAGCTTGCATAAACTTGTTATTAGATCAAAGAAAATGAATAAATGAAATCATATCAAAGAAATTATAACACACATAAATAATAAAAAATAAAGCAGAACAGATATTAAAGGTATTCTTGAGGACTTTAAAATATGTTATGAAAATATAAATAATAAAACAAATAACCTAAATAATAATGATATAGTTGAAACTTTTATAAGGGAAAATATAAATAATAAATTAAGAAGCGAACAAATAAAAAATATGATAGACCATTCACTTTATCAGAAATAAAAGATCAAATAAAAAGTTAAAAAATAATAAGGTGCCAGGCTTAGATGGTCTTATACCAGAACTATATAAAATACTATCGTATGATGCACTTAAAATATTAGATAAGATCTACAGAGACATAAAAACAACTGCTGAAGTCCCCCATCATGGAAATATTCCCTTATATCCAATGGCGGCTGGTGACTTCAAATTAAAGGAGGGCTGCAGGAGACAGCTGAATGGGTGGGGCCAATGGGAAATGGGTGTGGCAATCTAGAAAGGGGTGGAGCTATGCTCAAAACCACAACAACTGGAACTTTAAATATGCTGCCCTGGGTGCCAAACAGTCATTACGAGAGTCCAATCAAGACAAAATGAAGTATAGAAGAAAAAAATATTTCAATGCATTGGCTACATGACAACTTACTTAATATCTAGGTGGAAACATAGGTTGTGAGGCATGAAAAAATAAATTACTTTTTAAATACATTACTGGAATGCCAGTCAAAATCAAGTATAAAAAAAAAAACAAGAAGCACTCAACCCAAACCACTTCTCCTTGCACTGCAGTTCTAATTATAATTTATATTCAGCTTTATAAAATTACCAAGTAACATGCTGAAAGTAGCAATCTCTGTGATACCCCCACTTGTAAAAATGTTTCTTATCCAAAAAAGACCTGCTGCCTGATGCAACTATCTACTTGTTTCATGGGGAAGACATGATCAAAGTAAAAAATGAACAGCAGACAAGAAACAAGCTCAAGATAAATTGCTTAAAGGATCCCTGCACAAGTTATGGACCACACATGATAGATTGGCATTCTGTTTAGTTTACGGGTTATGCCTGCAAAGAAGACTGCAAGTCTCCAACAAATGTAATGAGCTTCTGAAAATACTGTAATCCTGTCCTTTATTACAAATACTGTCATATGCATTTCAATACCCAAGGCTTATACATTATCTAGTTATGTAAATATTCTCTGCATGGCAACAACGAAAAAGCTTTCAGTGCTGGTAATTTTTTTAACAGTATGCTTATTAAAGCTTACTTGCATTTTACAATCTCTGACAAGATTACCTGATGGTCATTAAAGCATTGCTACTTTAATACAGAGCAACAGGCACTGCGACAGCATGCATTTCCTGAATAATAAGAAGCATAAATCAACAGTATAAAAATATGACAGAAAACCAGAACATTCTGCAAAATCAAGGACAGATGAAAAGCCACGGTCGTACTTGTGGTCTACCTTGGATGGGGGAATACTCTGCACACTTACACTGCATAACTGCTCCTTGCCTTCCTTGGACACATCCAGAGCCACTACAATGGGGAGTGGGGTGCAACAAGTATGTCACAATTTGAAATGTCTCTGGCTGACGGTGATGGCTCTGACACTCATACCTCTCAACTTCAGAGCAAGAAATCTAGACAAAGCCATACATAGAACTAGAAGTGGGACACAGGCCCATAAATAAGGACGATTTTTAAATATTTCTCTTATAAACTTAGATAATAGAACAGCAGTAAGTCTTGCATTAGTATGAATTTTTGAAGGTATGAAATCTGAAACTGAAATGTCTGCCATTATTTTCTAACTTCAGTCTTTAATGATTTGCCACTAATTTGCCAGAAAACTACAATTTTATGAAAAACAGACCAAAAATGTGATGCAAAAATATAAAATTGCCGCACAATACAGCTGGGAACCTGTTAAAGAAGGGACGCCTTTTTAATATTAACACTGTTAACTTGAGCAGCTAACAAAATAAGAGCATCTACACGCATTACTGAAATAAAAGTAATCTATAACTCTGATCATTACAGTTATATATAATTGTAAACTCTCCAAGTTTTCTTCCAAAATTGCCATTTTGAGGAGGGATTATTAGGGGAGAGAAACATTTTAAGCCAAAATTGGGGACAGTTGAGAGGTTTGGATATTCCTAATTCTACAAAGCGATTTAGATGTACCTCTCAACCTCTTAATGCAGGAAATCTGGACAAGGCCAAATATATTGGGGGAACATGCAAACACTACTAAAAATTGCTCTTGTATAAACTTAAGACAGCTGATAGAATAACAGGTCTTGCTTTAGCATGCATTTTTCTGAAGGTTATGACGTCTGAAACTCAATGTCTGTCATTTAGTGACTTCATGCCTAAATGATTTGCTAGAAAACCACAAATTTTATGAGGAACAAACCAAAAATAAGACGCAAATATCTATTCATTCTGCAAAAATATGGACAACTGAGAGGTATAGTTCAACCGGGGCTGTCTGAGTTTGCTGCCCTTCCCCCTCACAAAATCATGGTTGAATGGAGCCTCCCCCTGCAGCCATTCCAATGTCCCATTCCTTGGTTATTTTGCCCCATTTACCATAAACACTGTAATGTGCATACTGCTTTACTTCTGCGATGATTTGGATTTCATTTGAAAGTTTTATTTTGCATTTTACAGCACAAACCCTAATAGATATCTGTTAAACAAAGCAATGCAGTCTCACAATGAAAATAGACTTAGCATTAAAACTTCTCTGCCCTTGAAACTCACATGCATTGAAACAGCATTGAAACCCACATTCAAAGAAAATACATTTTGCCGGTGGCAGATAAAGATTAATTTTGGACTGTTTTCAAATCATAGGCCCCTTGAACACGAAACATACACATGCTCTTTGATACACCTTCCTGACTGTATTAAATTATATTCCTTGTACAATACAGTACAGTTGTTAGAGGGCATTTTAAATTTATTGTTTTGAACATTTTTCCAGTAAACAATGAAACAAAATGCATGCACCAATGACAAAACTGCCCAGTTCAGAACATTTCCACCATAAAAGTCTACTCAACCTTCTACAGTCCACCAGTATCAGTAAATATGCACAATCTCTGAAGTAGTAAAATCCACATTAAAGAAATATGGAACTAAAGAGGTTGCTGCTAGCAAACAACTTTATATGTCATTGTTTCATCTGCAAATAAAGTGCCAGTTGCCCTTGAAGAATAAATTGACTCTCCATTGTTCTTCATTATGAAGAATGTTCTTAATTTTGAGTGTTGAAAAAGTCCACATTCCACACTGTTCTGCACTGAAACGTCCGTCACGCATTCATTAAGAATTTTTAACCAATAGCCATTGCAAATAATACTGAATAACATACATTCATCTAAAGAACTTTTTTTGTAAAAATAAAGGTGCATATTTTAACCAGGCCATGAGCTTCATGTTTGAGGATGTTACTAAGTTGTTATGATGGACTCCATGTTTTGCCCCTTTATCCCACATTATGAGAGATAGTATTCCACATTTTATAGGTGGAAGGTTGATAGCTATGCGCCACTGTCCTTATCCCTTCATCTCATTATAGTTCGTGCAGGAGTTTTTTTTCTTTCCAGGACTTTGCTCAAAAACGTTTGATATACGTCTCAATGGCAGTTTTTTTTACATAGTCCTATATGTTTCTGTTTAAAGTAACTAACTAGTAAAAAAAATACCATCTGAAACTGGTTTCTGCTCTGTTCATCCCATCTAAAAGAGTTCTGCAATAAACAGGGACTGAAATTTCCAGGAGGTGAAGATAGCAGTGGTACCAAAAATTTGCTCAGTCCATTTCAACAGATTCATAAAGACGATGAAAAAGGAGAGACTGTGCTACACAGATCAGAACCCAGCAGTCATAATCTACACTTGAACTCAACAAAAAAGCCAATAAGCTATATATTTATATTAAATATAAACATGTTTTATTTAATGGTATTTTTCAGTCTTGACTAACAGACTTTGGTTCATGACACAAAGATCCAGCATTTAATTCCATCCTGTCTGTCGAAATTCATATTTCAAAATAAGACTGTCAATGGTTTCTGCGTTTTATAGAACAGTGCCCTCTGGAACATGTCACTAGTCTATTAAATCACCAAAACAGATTTACCATCCAAAAATAACTTTATTTCTTTAACACGTCGGTGTTATTTTGGTATACATGTTTGAATATAAAATCCCAGTACCTGACTGAAAGCGTTAGTGGTTTAAGTTCTGCAATGAAATAGCGAATATTTGACTGACAAGAAATACTGTCATTACAATAAAAAAAGACTTGTGCAGTTTATGTGGGAATGAGTTAGAGGGATATTTTCCACCTATATATTATAAATTTAATCATACGATAATGACTTTTATATTGTTTGAACAGGATGATGATTACCCCACAACAGACACTTGCTCACACTGTTGCTGGTTACTCCACAGGATTGAAAGGACACTGATAATTTGTTAGGAATGCAAATAAAGAACAAAGACTGACAGAGGTCCCTAATGCAGAAGACCTGAAAAGGAAACCGGGACACAATTAAATGTGAAAAAAAGCCCAATCTGGAGCAGAATGTCTACTACTGTCATCGGGCGTGTGATGTTTGGTCATGCCATTTTTATCACTGATAAATCATTCGAATGTGGAACTCAGCATTTTGCTCTGTTTTACCCCATTCATATGTAGTAGTTGCCTCTACGGTGGAGTGCTTCCTCTTTTACAAAGGTAAACATATAATGCCACACTCACACCACAAGCTTGTTTAAATGTGCCCAGCCCACTCGCCATCCATGCAGCAATAGAATCCAAGCCCGCTCGACATCCATGCAGCAATAGAATTCAAGTCCCAAGCCCACGAGAGCTCAAAACTTACCTCACCTCTCTCTCGATTGGTACTGTCTGCAGATGAAACAGTCCGGAGCTCCTCTGTTCTGTGCTGTCATCACCGCACAGATTCCTGCATTGCGGGGCAGAAATGCCTTCCCTGTATCCAGACTGCTGGCTCAGGCAGTCTGAGTTTGCACAGATTCCTGGGCATCTGCGGGGCAGCCTTCTGAGTTCCCAGTGCGTCTGCGCATGCGCAGAGTTCCGGGACTCATGAAAATAAAATATTTTGTTTTTCTTAATTTTTTGTTTCACGTTTTGTTTTCTTTTTGTTTCTAGGTGGGAGGGCTGCAGTCCTGCAGTTCTATAGCACGAGCCGCCCCTGCTTATATCACCTATTTTAAAACAAGATAAGGATCCTAGAAAATGTTCATCATACAAACCCATTTCACTTTTAATGTGGACTATAAGATGTTCATGTCCATTTAATTAATTTACTTATACCTAAACTAATTAACAATGATCAAACTGGGTTTATTTTAAATAGACAAGTACAGGTTAATAGAATAAGAATACATACATTAATAGACTATGCAAATAAAAATAAAAATAACTTTCTATCTTTACTCTTGATTTAAATAAGGCTTTTGACTCAGTTAATTGGCCATACCTGTTTAAAACACTTAAAAGCGTATAATTTCTCATCTGAGCTAATTGCATTAATTTCTAAGTTATACAATAACTCTTGTGCTTATGTTAAAATAGATTATTTTCTTTCTATTTAATTTTAAATTACAAAAAGGCACAAAACAAAGCTGTCTATTATCACCTTTACTTTTTGCATTAACTATAGAACCCTTTGCTAATAGTATTAGACCAAATAATAAGAAGAATGGTATCAAAATAAAAGAAGATTTTGAATTAAAAATGCAGCTCTTTGCTGATGATATTTTGCTAACAATGGAAAATATAGAAAATTCATGATAACACGTAATTAGTTCTATGGTGGTGCTGCGGTAGCGTTGTCGCTTCACAGTAAGATGCTGTCCAGTTCGATTCTCAGCTAGAGCGTCTTCTGCGTGGAGACATGCTTGAATGGGCGTACCTTCATTGAAGGTTGTGTGTCAGGCCTTGCAAGCCGGTATGTAAAAATCAATTGCCAATCATTAGCGGACTGGAGTTCCGCTGTGGTGACCCCTAACTGGGAAAAGCCGAAAGACACAAAGTTCTATGAGTCAGTTTGAAAAAAATCTCAAACTTAAGATTTAATCATAATAAAACAAATACATTACTAATTAATAGAAATATAAAAAAATACAAAAAAATATTGTAACTTCAATTGGGATAGCAATCAACGAAATGCCTATATATAGTACTATATCTCTCTCTCTCTCTCTCTCTATATATATATATATATATATATATATATATATATATATATATATATGTGTTCAGAACACCTTTGGCTCAAAAGATTAGGGAAGAAGCTTTAAAATGCACCTCGGAGCATTTAGAACCCAGTGACTTGGTGTGTGTGGGGGGGGTCACTGAGACTGTTTGTTTGTCTTTGTTGACCTGGAAAGTCCGACTGGGCAGAGCCTATTTTCAGCAGAGGCCCAGGGAGAAAAGCTCCATCACATTCCATTGATATTAACAAGTGAATTTCAGTCAGTTCTGAGAAAAAAACAACAGTTACATTTCTGATGAAACAACAAACATCATTACAAGACAGTTATATGCAGTAAAGTATTCATATCAACAATTATAAGTCTATACAGTTGTTCCAGCTGCAAAATCATGCAGAAGTAAATGGATTGATACTGCAGAAAAAATTGTGCAGAAGTAAATGGATTGATACTGCAGAAGGGTAACATTATTATAAAGAAGTTTAGTGTTCTTTCATTTCAGTACAGACAAGTTTTCAAGGAGTTCAAGATACATAGTGAAGTTTATTTTTAAAATTATGTAGGAAGGTATATTGAAACAATACAGGAAAAATCTGAAGAGTACAACAAAGTTTGGGAAGCCAAGCAAAATTTAATCTGAATGGTGTCACAAGACCAAGATGGGGGAAAGAAGGGGTATACAAGGGGGACAGCAAGGGGCTAATGGAGTCATTTTCCCATGGTTTCATTTCACCAACGGCCAAAGTCAGAATGTTTAATACTGCCAGGGACTGCCCCATTCAGGTACATTTTATTTATTTTTATTTTATTTTTTATTTATTTATTTTTTTATTTTACATTTGTTGACCGGGATAGTCCGACTGGATGCATGTCCATTTTCAGCGGAGGCCCGGGGAGAAAAGCTCCAAGGGTAAGCAGATACAGCATTACATAATACCAGCATTACATATTACAAACAGACTATTTACAGAGATTACATAAGTAAGCAAGTTAAACAAGTTCCACAGGTTACAGTTAATCCTGAGCGCAAGTCAGGATTAAATTAAATTACACAGTAAACTGGTTAACAGATTTTTACACATTCTAGAGAGAGTTAGCCAGGCTTGATACATTGACATAGGCAGTTAAGTGACAAATGTTGTTTGAGTCTAGTTTTAAATTGACCTAAGGTGGAAAGTAAGGTAATATCAGCTGGAAGAGAGTTCCAGGATCTACTTAGAGTTTGGAAAGAGAGAATCACCGGCTGTGTTATTAATTTTGCTAGTCTGAATTAGTAGTTTGTTAGAGGATCGAAGTGGTCTAGGATTGTTATAGGGGGTGATAATATTTTTAAGTGCAGGAGTATTGTCCGGATTATAGAGGATTTTATAGGCCATAATCAGTTGGTTATACTGGATTAGGCTGGGTAGTTCAAGCCACCCAAGCTGATTTAGATTGATGCAATGATGTGTCCTAAAAGGCAGCCCAGTGGCAAACTTGGCAATGTGGTTGTAGCAAATTGAGAGTTTGTTAAGGGCAGTCTTGTTTAAATTCGAGAGTAGAGGGGATGCATACTGAAGGGTTGAAAGAAGGTGAGAGTGAGCTATGGCAATTTTAGCTGGAGGGGTTAGGAAGGCTTTTATTCTGTAAAGTGACCCTAGTTTTTTATTGATGGTTTTGATAGTTTGGTTAACATGTAGGTCAAATTTTAGATTATTGTCTATGATGACACCTAATAGTTTTGTAGATGGGTCAGGGGAGATTATTGTGCCACCATTTGATTTTATGGTAAAGGTGAAAGCGGTAGACCTACGTGTTGGTGAAAATAACAGCATTTTAGTTTTTGTAGGGTTTAGGATCAGACAATGTTCAGAAAGCCAGTTTTCTATTGTATTAAAGGTGGTCTGGGTAGCTGACCATAACTCTACTGGAGATGTGGCTGAGCAAATCAGAGTAGAGTCATCAGCATATTGGATACAGCTGACTTTTGGGATGACAGTATAAAGGTCGTTAATGAAGATGGAGAACAGCAAGAGCCCTAGTATAGAGCCTTGTGGTACTCCAAGGGTGTTAGGTAGAAGGCTAGAGAGTTTGTTCTGCCAGAGGACAGCCTGCTGTCGACCATTCTGGTAGGACTGAAACCATTGAAGGGCTCCAGTATCTAGACAGAATGTTTGCAGGGTGTGGATTAAAAGTTGGTAATCAACCATATCGAATGCCTTGGAAAGATCCAAGAAGAGGGCTGAGGATATATAATTATTGTTGTGATTATGGTTTATGGTGTTGGTAAAGGCTAGGAGGGCTGAAGTAGTGCTGTGATGAGGATGGAAGCCATGCTGAGTGTCTGCCATAAGGTGATTCTGGATTAGGTGGTGCATGAGTTGTCTATGAATACATTTTTTCATAATCTTTGCAAGTGGAGAGAATATAGCTATTGGCCTATAATTGGAGAATTCAGTAGAGCTGCCACCTTTGTGAAGTGGGATTACATAGGATATTTTCCAGATGGTGGGAATTTTAGCTTCTACTATGATTCGATTGATTAGTATTGAGACGGGGTAAGCAATAGCATCAGCTGATTTTTGTAGGTACTCGGCAGGGAGTTGATCAGCAGAAAGTGTAGTGGGTTTTAATTTTTTGATCAAGGTACAGATTAGTGAAGTGGCAACTGATTGGAAGCTGAACACGAGTAGGTTTCTAGGGGTGCTACTTTCAGGACCAGGGGAGCTAGGAGGTAGTTGGCTAGCTAGGGCTTGAATTGTCTGAGTAAAGAATTGGTTAAAACTATCAGAAACATCTTCAGGGGTTTTATCAATAGTAGCAGCAGGGATTGGGGTTGATGTTTGTCCAGGATGTAGTAGATTATTTAAACCTACCCAAAACTTCTGAGGGTTATTTTGATTTACTGTCTGTAAATTACAGTAGTATTGTTTTTTGTCTTGTAAAATTGATTTTTTGGTTTCGTTCCTGGATTGCCTGTATTTAATGTGATCTTCAGGGTCTTTAGAAGAACGCCATACAGCCCATGCTTTGTTTCTAAGGGTAGTTTTGAGGTTAGACTCTTTAGAAACCATGGTGCAGTTTTTGCCTTGGTTCTCTTTGAACGAACAGGTGCATGCAAATCAAGGATCTCAAGGAATTTGTTGTTAAAGTATACTACTGCTTCCTCTAAGGGGAGGTGTTTTAGAATAGACCAATTACATGAGTTTAGTTCTTGTTGGAATTTGGCAGGTTCAAAGTTTTTATTGTTTCTAACCTTTCTGAGTAAGGGTTGTTGGGAATTAATGGCTTTGTGCTTAATTACATATGTGAGAAGGTGATCGCTTAGGCCATTAAGGAGGGTACCAGAGGTGTACAGTTGGGGGTGACTATTTATGAGTACCCAGTCAAGTATACTTTCTTTTTGGTTGGGTTTACCTATCCTGGTGGGGTGGATATAATTTGTGTAAATGCATGCAGGTTAATATGGGTGGTTGGGAATTCTGAGGAACAGGTGCCCCAGTCTATGTTAAAGTCTCCAAGTAGTAGGGTTTCTTGGGGGTAGTGACATGATAGCCAGTGCAGGATATCTTCAAATGTAGACATATTGTAACCTGGGGGAATGTACATACAGATGATATTAATGCGTGTATTTTTATTAAGTTGCAATTTGGTGGCAGGAATCTCGGAGTTATTAATCTGAGGTGGTTGTATTACATCTATGGTGACATTCAACTCAGATTTATAGAGTACAGCTACCCCACCCCCCTTCCTCGAAGCATGATCCAGCCTGTGTATTTTGTACCCAGGTGGTAACACTTCATTGTCTTTAGTGTTAGGTTTTAACCAGGTTTCAGATAAACAGAGAATCTCAGGGGAGTGGACATCCAGAAGTGCATGCAATTCATGTACCTTGTTATTAATGCTTCTAATATTGAGATGACAGACTAGGAGATAGTTAGTTGGCCTATTAATTGTAGGTTTGTAGCTTAGTTTGCAAGTAGAGGGGGTATGTGTATCTGAAGTAAGTAGGCCAGGGTTGGGGTGAATATCACCACCAAGTATTAGGTTGAATCTATACTTGGTGATGAACTTCAGGAATTTCTTTATTAGTTTGTGGTAGTGTTTGGATCCAGAGCTAATGTGCCTGGGATTGAGATGTTGATAGACTGAACAAGATGTTGGATAGGATCTGGTACTGTAAGTATGGTTGAAGGTGGAAGGATTTACAGCTGGGGTGATAGTATGGCCTTTTGGGACCTGAAATCCCGTGAGCAACTGGTTTTCATACAAGGTAAGGAGGTATGGTGTGAACAAGAGGGATAGTAAAGAGGAGTATATCATTATCTGTGATTCAGCTAGTGAGTTAAGGAACTGTTTTACCTGGTGATGCAACAGCAGAAGATAGAGTGGTGAGGTAAAGGTACTGGAATGGGGATGGGATAATGCCAGATGAAAGCTAATAGGTGCTATTAAAATGTAGGTAGTAGATTGGGGGTGGGTGGAAGTTATCCCAGATGAAAGCAGATAGGATCTAGAAAGTGGGGGAGTGGCTATAGTACTATAAATTTAGAGGTACTGGGGGCGGGAGGGAAATGGGGGTAGGGAGGGGAGCAAAGAGAGCCCGAGTGTAGCGAGGGCGAACGTAGCAGGGCTATTGCAGTTTACAAGGTTTCCTAAGGTGTCCTAAAGCTATAAGGTAAGTATTACAGCTCTTAATATAAGAGTCAATTTTCTTAAGTTACAGGGGAAGGAGGCAACCACTCAAGTAGAAAAAAAGAGCCCTATGGCTGACCAGTATGGTGACCTGCTTAATTACAAAGCACTGTAAGTGAATGCTTAACAAATGCTTTTTGTATGTGCAACCTACTCTGTTTAAATGTTGAGAGAAACTGATTTCAGTCCTGCAGACCCCAGTACTTAAAGTCCTATGAGCCTTACAGGCATCATATGCAAAGCCATGGGGTGTATTATAACTAACCTCAATAAACTGTGTATAAAGACTCTGGTTTGAATTGACCCCCAATGGTGTCTACATTACACAGCTTATCAACGAGGTTAGTTACTCTCCATAACACATTTTAAAACTCTGTAAAATTGGATAAGAAAAACATCCATGATGCTTGGTTTTGCCAGATTTCTGATGTATAGCAATTATTTTGACTATATCTTTATTTATTACTAAATATCATCTACCTGGTTGCATAGCAGTGTTAAACTTGCCTTTAGAGTCACACTCCTAAGCTGCATAACTTAAATTTAGTTACTGGCTTTGTCCGTGATGAGTGGCACACTTGCAATGGTGATGCTCCTTAATAAGGTTGGCCTTACAACTGACCCCAGTACTTAAAGTCCTATGAGCCTTACAGGCCTCATATGCAAAACCATGGGGTGTATTATAATTAACCTCAATACACTGTGTATCAAGACTCTGGTTTGAATTGACCCCCAATGCTTTGGATTTGTGAAGGGTAGACCCTGCCTATTTAATCTAGTAAAGTAAAAGTAAGTTTACAGAGGCTGTGGATGGTGGCCATGCAGTACATGTGATGTTGTGTATCTTGACCTGGTGAAGGAATTCAACACTATTCCCCATGCTGGCATCATACAAAACGTAACTGCTTTACAAATTGACCCCATATGTGGTAATATGGATAGCAAACTGGTTGAAAGAAAGAACCCACACAGTTTGAGTTACAGATGCTTCATCAGTAAATATGAATGTGGCCAGTGGTGTCCCTCAGGGCTCAGTGCTGGTACATCTCCATTTTAGTATTTGCTACTCTGATCTCCAAGTGGAGGGTCAAGAGCTCTGGCTAACAAAGTCTGTAGATGAATGCAAACTGAAAGTTATTAAGTCATAGGATCATAAGATCATAGAAAGTTACTAGGTTAATGGCCCTGAGGCCCTTACAAGCCTAGCCAAGTTTTTTTCCCTCTTGTAATGGTGCTTTTAGCAGACCTGACAACACCTGCTGCCCCTGTCCAGAAGGGATGTAGGTGAAACCCCCATGAGTGAATGTGGGATTCCACATCCAATTATCCAGATTACACTTGAATAGGGTAAGCAAAAGGCTCTGTTTTACAAGGAATGGAAGCTTATTTGAGAGTAGGGAGAGCCTCTGGGAGATGAACCTGTCTCTCCAGCAGGTCCTGTTAATATCGCATCTCATGTTGAGGTCACTAGAGTGTGTGCAGTGAGTACCATTTGTCTTGCTAATGTGTATTATTTCCATCATGGCAGGGTCAGTGGTTACCATATAGGCTAGATAGAGATCACCCCTGAGTAGTCTGTATGACACAGTGTACAGTGACAGGTTTTTTAGTCTATCAGCATAGGAAAGGTGTTGGACAGCTTGAATTTTCTTTGTAAGGTACCTCTGAGGTCTCTCCAGTTGTTGGACGTGCCTGACGAGGTACATACCAAAGGGTGCATTATGCTCTATAACTGGTCTGCTAAGGGAGGCGTACAAGGAGGTTATAACCTCTTTTTTTCTAAAAACAATGCCCTTATTGATGAGATGGGCAATGTAGAAAGCTTTCCTTACCACTGAGGAAACAGGGTGGTCAAAGGAGAGGTTGTTGTCAACTTGTGCGCCCAGATCTCTTTCCATTGATTGGGTACTTAAGGTGTTGTTGTTAATGTGGTAATTTTCAGTGACGATGATGCACTCTTTAGCATTTAACTTGAGGCCATGACTTTGGTACCAATCGTTGGTCTGAGTAAGACCTTCTTGGAAGGTGTCAGTATCATTAGGGGATTTAATGATCACACCCAATTTGCAGTCATTTGCAAACTTTGTTAGCCACACACCATTTGTTTTGGCTTGTACTTCTGAAAAGTAAATTACAGACAATAGGAGCCCCAGCACTGAGGCCTGTGGTACTCCACTGGTTACTTGTCTAAACAAAAACTGAGGCTAAAGAAAGAAATTCATTCTTACTGTTCCTTTTTTCCTACATCATTGCACCACACCCTAAATAGCCAAGACTGCAGGGTAATAACTGTGGATAAAATAATATTATTAAGCTGATAGTCTGGAGGCTTCTTGGGCCTAAGAAACCGTGGGATTCTATATTATGCGAGGTAAATTCTAGAGTTTTTCTCCCAGCCTTTTCTTACATGGCCTAGAAAAAAATCATGACTAACTAAAGAAATTATGTCTTTTTTTCTGTCAGTGAAGAAATAAGCTGTGCCCAAGGCTTAATGATGAAAGTTGACAAAAAAATTCCAATACACTGAGAAGATAAGTGTTTGCAAAGATATATGAATCATGTCTTAAAACAGTCAGTCTCCCTGTTAAAAGAAAAAAAGATAATTGTCTTTTGTGAATCCCTCTGTTATTAGATTGGGATGAAAGTGAGTGATTAAATGGCTTGAGCCCTATATTTCAAGCTACTGGTGTAAAACATCATATAGCTCGTCTCTTCTTCCAACCCCTAAACGACAGCTACCACCATCTGTGCATCCATCTGACAACCAGAATATAGTAACGTATTTTAACTTGTTAATCACAGATGCATATTTACAACATGCATCCTTACCCCTGCCTCCCAAAGTTATTCACCTTTATATAATTTGATATGTGATCGTGAGGAAAAAGAAGAAAAATTCACAGTTGTGTATTCCAGCCTGCTGCTCCTAGACAGTACACTACCCCTACACAAGCTGTAATGATGTGTGCATAACTATGAGGTATGAGTGTGAAACGTTAAAGAAAGAATGACTACACTGTTACAGCCCCACACCAGCAATAGCGAGCTTCTGCGCATAATACTTCTGAGAAAAATTAGGAAAATAATGACCGCACTTTGCCCAACCCCAAACAAGTTATAGTGACTTCTGAGCACACTGAGGATTGAGTGCAAGGACATTTTAAGAAATAATAATGTCACTGTCCCCAACCCCAACATCCACACACAGGCAAGCTACAGCAACTTTCTGTGCACACTTCTGAGCAGGCCAGTTGTAGAACAGGTGGTCCAGGGCAGAAGCCCTCAGTAAACCTGTGTCAAACTCCACTTCTACAACCTGATGTGTGGGTGCAGCCAGGAAAAAGATGTTCTGTGATACATTTTATGTCTTATTTTTGAAAGTTAATGACTTGTAGTATATGGATCACTATAATTATGCTCTGAATCTGGGGAAAAGTCATGCTTGTCACAAATCTTTCTGACATCAGAAAGGTTCTTAACGAGCTTTTATTAAGTACCTAGTAGTGCTGTTAAGTTCTAGAAACACACTAGAATACTAACAGCAATCAGCAGTCAGCACAAAAGAGGCGTGGGAAGCTGTTAACATGTCATTTGGACTTTTTTCTAAAGTCTGGCAGAAGTGTTTAATAGTATGAGTGAAGTCTTTAACAGCTTCCCATCACCCTTCTCTGGTGTTTTTTCTCTGTGTGACAGAGCTAAGTTTGTTATAGCACTACTTCATTTTTTTCTTCTAATTTTTGAATATATGGCTTCTAGATCACATACCATGCAGGTGCGACATTAGCTTCATTTGTACGTTTCTATGAAATTTCTATGCATTAATTCCAAAAATAATGCATATTTACACTATATACAATCTTTGTCAGAGATATGATTTTGTTATGGCAGTAGATAGCTAAAATGCCATTTTAGATTACAAAATGTCCCTTTTTCTTTCCTCTAATAAACATGTTGCCTTTTAGTAATATATTTTTGCAGTACCTTCTTTAAAGCCTCCAACAACTCCAAAGAGGTTGACATCTGTCAGGTCATCTAGTCATTAACTGGAGTGATAATCAGAACCATTTGATCTTCATCACCCATTATGTAGTCATTGTTGCATATTACTGTGATACACTCTTTTCTACAAGACTGTATTGTTAAGAATTTCTGCATTTAGTTAAAAACTGATACTCTGGCAGTTACTTTGAGCTGCTTCCTGTGGCAAGGGCTCAGGCTTTGAATCTTTCCACCTTTATTTACCTGCTGTGTGACATTGAACAAGTTCCTTAACCAGGGCTTTGGAGCAATTGGGTATTTGGGCTTGGCACCTTAATGGTTGACAGGACTCATGTTTAGTAACTATGAACCCATTGGCGTTGCTTGCCAGCCATTCCCTACTGCATAATTGATCTAGTTCAGGAAATGTTATGGCAGTACCACCAGCACACCATTTTAATGCAACATAGGCAAATTAGTCTTCAAGGGCTGCAAACACTGCATTTGTAGATGAAATGCAAAGTTTATTTGTGAGCAGCATTAGTAATAGCTCTCTTCAATGTGGAATAATTCAGAAGACTTTTACTTCTGCAGAGATAGTGCATATTGACAGCATATATTATCAGGTGGTTAATTTTTTTTATGCTCCCATAAGTCATCTGCTATTTAGACTGTACTACACATGCTTGGATCTTTGGTATGATGCTAGTAAAGTACATGTAATTTATTTCTTCATAACAATAAGTGGTGTACGCAGTCAACAAAGTGGCTATAACTGATGGTGGGGCTCTGTATGAATGAAAGTGCCTTACGCTCTTTTCATCTGGTCATTTAAATAGCCTCTAATCTGGCTTTGCAGGACTAGTGTGTGTGTGTGTGTGTGTGTGTGTGTGTGTGTGTGTGTGTGTGTGTGTGTGTGTGTGTGTGTGTGTGCGTGCGTGTGTGCGTGTGTGTGTGTGTGTGTGTGTGTGTGCGTGTGTGTGTGTGTGTGTGTGTGAGTTACCCCCCCCCCCCCCCGGGATATAATCAGAATATAATACAGCGGGCATTTAATAAAAGTAAAGAAGAGAGGTTGAACAAAGCAAAACCCTGGTTTTCTGGAAATGTACAGGTGCATGACAGGGAGATTGATATAAGCAGGCAGCCCCTTCAAGTTACTTTGAATTATAGTAACAATGTGGGGGCATATGTGATATCATTCACCAAAACTGGAAAATCTTGTTAACTGATGTTAGAATGAAGGCATTAATAACTCAGGAACCCACAATTTGTTTCAAACATAGTAAGAATTTAAAGGATTTGCTCTGTACAGACCAACAGGGGGTTAGGAAACCTGTCATGGGGCGACAAGGGACATTCACCTGCAGACATTGCAAAGCTTGTCAATATATTAGACATAACAACACATTCATCCATCCACTGTCTGGAAAGAGCTATTCATTGAAACAATATGCTGACTGTCTGACCAGCAATATTATATACTTGGCTGACTGTATGCAATGTTGTTCATTTTATGTTGGTAAAACAAATTGTTGATTGAAAGACAGGGTGTTACAACATATGTCAGTTATACGTACAGCCAATACACACAATGCTCTGTATCAGCATGTAAAGCAGTACCCTGGGCACGTATTTTCTTTTATGGTTTTGCAGGTTATTCATCCAACCAGGAGGGGGGGGTGATTTGAGAAATATAACAGAATGCAGTGAAACTAGATGGATAATCAATCTGGGTGCTAATAGAGCACCTGGCCTGAATAGCATCATTCCTATCGAGCCTTTTTTTTAAAAAAGAGGAGGACTTTTTACTGAGTCTTTGATTGATTTTAAAAGGTGTTCATAACTTTTGTATGTTGTCTGAAGAAGGGTTTTTTAAACCTGAAAGTGCTAACCTACTGCATTTTATTAAACAACTGTTTTTTTATCAGCCTGGTGGTCCGGATCATCTGTTTTTGCTGTAGGCCTTTTATGGTTGAAAAGTTTTGCAGTGGGTACTTTGTTCAATATTGGTTCACACATTTTGTTTCACTGCTTATTGCAAAAAATGTTCAAAGCTACGAATTTAAAACATGCTCTAACAAATGCTGTTGTTGTGTTAAACAAGAAATATAATTTAAAACAATCAGGAAGCTGAATCAAAAAACACATATATTTATGCATGGTCCCAAAAATGTGTGCAGGGAGCCCATGGTTTGAAAAAAGTCTGTGGAACAAGATATATTTAATCTGTCACTGGCCTGATACATTTTCAGTGAAGGTCAGTTTCAGTGCATTCTTCATTGAGGGGTAGGTTTTGGCATAATGATTAAGGTATTCAACTTATAGACTCAAGGTACAAAGTTTGATTTTGATCTTGGGTTATTGTAGTGGTCTTTAGACTGATTGCCTACTATTTACCCAATGTGAGATTCAGTGCTTTTTCAATGAATGTGGGCTTCAAGGGAAAAGAAGTTTACTGTTGCTCATGCTAAGTCTGTTTTTAATGTGAGACTATTTTTATTTTGTTTAACAAATGGCCATCAGTGTTTGAGCAATAAAATTTGAAATAAAAGTTTTAAAACTAAATATAAATGTCATAATCATTGTAAATGTAAAGAGGAAACTAGTATGCACACTGACCAGTTTGAACTGTGTTTATGATTGTTGGGAAGAGACAGCCAAGTGATAGGTTCATAGGTTGGTACTAGGCTATCGGCCCTAGGGCCTCTACAAGCCTAGCCATATATGTAATGCAACACTAGACTGGTTGGGATAGGGCTGGTCCCTTACCCTGCCAAGGGCCCCATTGACAATGAGCCAGCTCTGATTGTAATAGTGGATATTGGGCTATTCTGGTCATCTGAGTGATAACTGTTTGCAGTTCTGATGTATGAAGGCAAAAGTAGAGTCATTTGCATGTTAAAAATGATTGAAGTGTGAAAAGTTAAGGGGATCAGAAGAAGGTACGGCAGCAGCAAGTGATGGTCAGCAAATTAATGAGGGGATGATGAGCTTTTTACCATAAAAAATGGATTGTGTGCACATATTTTTGCCATTTCAAGGTTGTGTATGATTTGTTGGTTTGGTCTTTATCACATGTAACAAGATGAATGCTCTTATCATCTGGGATGATATGCCTTCTTATGCATATCCATTTACAATCAACTGTATTTTTGTTATTAGTACTAAGTCTTATTGCAAGTTCTACCACTGATGGTATCTTTTATTTTTTTATGGAAGGAGTGCAGGGGATACTCGGTGACACTTAAGGCCATCCTGCACAGCTCATGAGGTAGGGAATGGCATCTCAAGAGCCACAGCATGAGAAATTTATTTTATTTATTTTATTTTACATTTGTTGACCGGGCTAGTCTGGCTGGATACATGTCCATTTTCAGCAGAGGCCCGAGGAGAAAAGCTCCACTATAACTGGTACATTACATAAAAAAACATTACTGTACGATACAACTTATAAGGATTGATGAACTAATTGAATGTAGGATATTAAAAATACAGAAACATATTTACAGAATTGTACATGAAATGGAGTCCTTCTTCATGTTCTGTTATAACTCCTGGGATGTGGGTGAAATTGGTCCAATGTGGATCATCCATTATCTCGGTCAACATAAATAAATAAATATATACATACATAAATAAGTAAATAAACAAAATAGGTGTGATGTGTTGAGGTTCTGGAGACAATAACAGGAGAATGACAAGTGGTTTTCAGAGAGGAGACCAACAGAACAGAACAGAAGACATCATGGTGAGGTTTTTGCACAGGGGTTGGATGGCAGACCATGGGAAAGCAAAGCCTAGGTGGTAAGGTGTGGATAGCAGTGTGAGGATACAGTAGATTGAACACCATCAAGTTGTGTGTGAATATTCTGGTAGAGGAATGTAGATATTTGGGTAGACATCAGTTCAACAAGTTCTGTGTAGTTCTGTTATGGAGTCACAAAATAGAGAAGTTCAGTAATGTTTGGTATGCTCCCAGAGAAGAGTTTCTTTTGTTATTGACAACATAATACATAAAGCAAACATGAGGTTGAAGTTATTGTTTTCTTTTCTGGATAAATGTATATTTGTTCTTTTTTTTATGAAAGTTTCACATCATTAAACTGCAGTAGTCAACATGTATGAAGGGCATGGTGTCAAACAGAGAACCCAAAGAAGGAAAACATTGTAACTACTACAAACTTGACTTCACCATATATCTCTTACTGTACTGTTTTTTTTTTTTTTTTTTTTTTAGTTTATACCAAATCATTTTCTGCTGTTTCTTTGTATACAATTAGGGGAACTATTAGTGAGGGAGTCAAAGGGGAGAAAAAAGGACCTAAGAGTAAGAAAATGGCAAGTGACAGGTGTCACTTAAGGTGTGGGGATATGGGAAAAAGGGTCAACATACATCTCTGATATCCAGATTTTTGCCTCATATTTTTGAATTGTTCCTCATAAAGTTTGTGTTTTTCTGGCAAGTCATTAAGGCTTGAAGTCACAGAATAATGATGACACACATTTAGTTTCAGACTTTTATCCTTCAAAAAGTGCATGCTAGCATTTTATACACCACATAAACTAGAAATCATATCTAAAACCAGAAATACTTGTTGGAGATGTAAATCAGATAAAAAAAAGCTGATTGGGAACATATATTTGCTGAATGTGTTAAAGTTAAAACATCTTGGATAGAAGTTAATAATTTTTTACAAGCTCTATTCTCTGACAAATTTACTTTGACCACATCTTTGATTCTCTTCAACACCCCTATTCTTCATTGTGTTGCAAAGGGGAAATACCCAGTTTTATTGCAAGAACACTGCGGTGGTGGTGCTGCGGTAGCATTGTCGCCTCACAGTAAGACGTTGTCCTGTTCGATTCTCAGCTGGAGCATCTTCTGTGTGGAGAAATATGTGAATGGGTGTACCTTCGTTGAAGGTTGTGCGTCAGGGCTGGCAACTCAGTATGTAAAAATCTACTGCCAATCAATAGCGGACCAGAGTACCTCTGTGGCGACCCCTAACCAGGGGACACAAACAAACAAACATTGTCATTTGCAAGGAAAGTAGTAACAACTAACTGGAAATGTAACATTGTTCCCTCTTTTAAAGAATTCAGAAACATCGCTTCAGAAGTTAGCCATACGGAGATCATTACTATAAGAAACTAACAACAATCAGTTTATCATATAACTCATGGAAAGGACTAAATGAATTTTTAAACAAGCAATGACTGAGCTGTGTTATTGACTGGAATATATATGTGCATGTAATTAGTATGTATAGACACCCTTTGTAAATAGTTGTTTTCTAGGTTAACATGTTTTAGTTCATTCATTTCTTATAGAAAAGGAATTAACTCATATTTTACTCTGATTGTTATTATCTTAATTCTTTAATTGTTATTGTGAATCTTTTTTGTTTATGCTTATTTTGAAACTTTAATAAAAAAATATTTAAAAAAAATGCATGCTAATGCAAAACCTGTTTTTCTATTAACTGACTGCAACATTCAAAAATCTGTCCCTGGTATTATGTCGTTGCTCCCCCCCCACTCAATTATTTTTAGCTTTGTCCGGATTTCTTGTACTTACAAGTTGAGAGGTATACTGGCCAAGTAGAGTAATAAAGTGAGATGTATGAGTGAAAAGATAAGTGGAGGGTAGAAACCACTAACTACAGTTGGTTAGAAACCTATGGGTGCAATAAACTAATCTAAGAACCTGACCTGAAATGATGGAGGTCCACAAGCAACCTATAGGTCATGAGGGTAGAGTATTGGAATGTAATGAATACCTAAGGACCAATGAAGCTAACTCCTAAAGTGGTGCTATGGGCTGCAGAGCAGTTACAAGGGAGAAGGTTAATAAGATGTGGAAGGAAGACAGAGGATTGATAGTAGCTACATTAAACACATCTAGGAAAAAGGAATATTGACAGGACTAGGGAAGTAGTTATACACTGGATTATTGCTAGAAACTAAGCTAAATGTAGTAGATTACATATACTTTGGAGGAAATGCTCTCTGAAGTTGTAGATTGTGTCAAATAAGGGAACAAAAAAGTGGTACTGCTAAGAAGGTGATGTTCAAAATGTAACCCAGGCACTCAGAGATGTTGAGGGTAGATGGGCGTTAGTTTCAGTCATTCTAGGAAGGATGAGTGTGTTGTTAGGATTGATTTGTGGACTGAAACAAGACAGGTAGAATAAGGTAGGGGGTTAGTTGGAGGGCTGGGGTAGATTTTAATGTAAAGAGATCCAGGCTGAGGAGGTTATTCAGTGTGGTACAGTTTAAGGAGGGGCAGAAGAGAGCAACGGCAGAAGGTATAGAAGACAGAAGACTGCAAGGATGCATGACATAGTTTTAGATGAGAAGAAATAGGCTGCACCTTTAGTTGGGACAAGAGAAAACAAATGAGTATCTTAGATTTTGGTCAGTACAAACAACATGGAGAAATCAGGGAGAAAAGCATGGAAGAATGGTGCATGTCAGACTATGCATCAAAGAACATGCAGATAAGCTGAGATGTGGAATAGGACATGAGATGGAGGAGGAATATGTGGAACTGGAGGAACCTAGAGCAACAGAAATGTCTGAAGGCAGAAGACTGGGAAGTAAAGCAGAGAAATGGCAAGAGAAGGAGAAGACAGGACACTGTTAAGGTCATATGGTAGTGGGAAATTATGGATGAGAAAGGAATGTGAAAGAGGGAGGAAAAATCATGACAGATAAGGAGTTGGGAGAAAGAACTGATGAGAAAGTAAGGTGACCAGTGGGAGGAGGAGCTAAGGAATGGAGATGGCCAATCATCATGCTGACATTGGAGATTAAAGGTAAATGCATTGTCAAACTGAGGTAGACTTCAGATGCGGAAGTATGTGTGGAGGAAGTGGGACAAGGAAGATGAAAGGTTTCCTGGAAATTGAAATTGCGGAGTAATAAAAAGGAAATAATGAAAGGGATTACTAGATATGATTCAAGGAAGTGTGTTATAGATCATGTGGAGTAATGAAGGTGTTCATATTCTCCTTGGAAAAGCTATATTGTTCAATCCAGGCAGATACTGAATGATTTCCTTAATAGACGTAGATACAAAACTGCTGTGAGGTTCAGTAAGATTGTGGAGAGGTGATTTGAGGAACATGGGCAGGCTTATTGAAAGGGAGCTGACATCATTAGAAGCCTCTGACTGATTTCACTGAGAAGAGTGAGTTTGGTGTTGAGGGTACTAAGAGAAGTAAACTTGTGAAAGAGATTCTTAAGAGAGCGTCATCCCTTTATTAGCAGAGTCTGATAATTTTGGTAAACTGGGTAATATCAAGAGAAGAACACATTAGCAGGAACACATGGCAAGGATACCTGATTTTGCCACATATTTTCTATTTTTGAGCCACTTAAGTGGAGGCAGAGTATCTGTTTATTATTACCACAGTAATTGTTTCAGTTAGGAAAGATGAAGGAATGGAGTGGAAGCATTACTGATAATTATCAATAGACAATGGACACCTGGAACGATTAGCTGATCCTATATGAAACCCACTTTATCATCTAAAAGAGATGAACTGTTTGGCAGTATTTAGAGCATGTTAAACAACTGGTTTTGTGGATGTTTTTCCCACATGCAGGTAATCAAAGTAGTGAGGATGACTGCCCTTCCTATTTTTTTATACTTTCTTATACTTTATCTGGCAATTGTAGGTGAAGCCTAGGGGAGGGATAGAAGTGGTAAGCCAATGCTATGTGACAAGTTTGTTTAGAAAGGCACATGCACTAGACTAAGGACAGGAGACTAGTAAGAGGGGAAAGGTGCAAAGAGGGGTTGGGACAACCCAATTCTGATAAGAACACAATTGCTACAAATTTAGCACTATGGTGCAGAAAATGAATTGGATGAAATGACAGAGCTGGCTAGGAAGATGGAGTAGGTTGGGAAGGAAAGATACTGTTCTGAAGTAGAAAAACAACTTACAAGTTTGAGAAACTGTTGATGTTTGGGAATATGAGGGAAAGGCTGTGGAGTAATGGATGTATATTTGAAACTAGTAGATGTCCAGAAATGGGGGAGTGGAACATGAGTGGTACAGTCAGTAGAAGGGAGGTGATAGAAAGGAATAGACAGGAGGCACAATCAGGAGTTTTGATTGGTTGTGGAAGAAATATAGTTAAAGGTAGAGGAGTGAACGTTAGAATGATGCTGGGTAAAAAGAGCAGAGCAGGAGTGAAAATAGGTGAGGAAACCGATCACATTCAGGAAAATCCTATGGGAAAGCCGATGTAGAACCAAAGAGGGACCACTGGGCCAAGTATATAGGACAACAGATTTCATGGAGAGATGGATGAATTGATATGCAGTGCAGGAAAGTTGGATTAAAGATGGAAGGCTAGTGATGAGATTTGGAAGTTAGTGCATGGGGAAGTGTAGGTACTTCAATGAGATTATATTGGCATGAGATTTGCAGCTGAGGCTGTTACAAAGGTGATGCAAAACTACAAGTAAGTTGAAGAGATAACGTTTTTTCATAAATGATTTAGTGATGATGATGAAGTGCTGAGGCAATTAATGTACATATGCTGTGGGAATCAGGTAGAAAGGCTGTGGCAGAAGGAGATATCTATTTGGGATTGGTTATCATAAGGCAACCAGTGGAAAAGTCATGTATCACTTAATTCTTTTGGGTGGGTGGGTCTGAGCTCTGGGATGGGATACAAAATTAATGCTCATGTTTTTGCATCAGTGAGAGAAGGTGGAAACAGTAAAGCATTGGAAGATAGGTAGCAAATTAGGAGATGTGAAAGCTGAGAGGTGCAGTATGACTTGTTTGGGATTTCTGCTTGAAGGATAGAAGTACAGACAGGAGCATGGCGGCTGTGAGTCGTGGGAAGTTAGTTGAAGAGTCTAGGTGCGGGAATGCAGCTTGAGTCATATCATATACATTGCTTAATCAATGCAGTATGGTATATTGTTTATGTGTTATGGGTTCTGGGAAGTGTTGATGCTTAGAATAATTTTATCGTTAAAAGTAATAAAGAAAACTTAAAAATTAGGTCAAGTCCATAATATACAGAAACATTTGTGTACTCAGTTTGTACTGTCTCATGTGTATCAAGTTGTTTGCTAACAGCTTACTGGTTTCTGATTCTGTTAAGGCCAACTAATGATAGTTAGATCAGGTTAACAGTAATGAAACTTGAACTTTATGTGTGTAGCTTTCTGGAGTTCCATGAGTCCCTCAGGTCCCCTGTGCACTTCTAATGGCACTTCCCAACCCTCAGAATTAGCACTGATGTACTTGCCACTCTGTCATTTGCTCTCATAAGTAACCCTTTCTATAGAGAAAGTAGGTGTCCCCTTAATCAAAACATCCTACTTCTTGCAGTTAAAACTATGATAAAGTCCATGTATAGGTGGAGAAGCCTGTCAATCAGGAGTATGGACACAGTGCACTTCTTCTATGAACTCTTCAAAGATTGCATCCAAGAAACAAGCTTTAAAAAGTTAAACTTCACTGCACCAACCACAGCTTCTCTCTGTTAGCACCCAGACTCTGGCATGAGCTCTCCATCAGTCTGGAAAATATTCCCTCATATGAAAATTGCAGACCATAATTTAAAGCATACCTTCAGAAACAGTGCAACGACAAATGCCTTCAAGCCATACAATGTAAAACCTCCTTCCTCATGATGCTTTAACAAACCATAACTGCTGCTAGGTTATCTAGTGCCCTGTGCCATGATCTCACACAATCCTCAGCTTTAAGTTGATTAAGTTGAGGACAGAAAAAAAAAAATCTCTGGACTGCAAACAACAGTATCTGCATTCATTTCATCTATGCTGGTAAAACACAACCACTTCACAACACCCTCAGCAACAGTATCTACTGCTCATGCCCACTAATGGCTACCTATTGAAATGTTGGCACTGTAAATGCTCAGTGCTAAGAATCCAAAAATAAAGCCCAAAACCCTGAAGAAGAGCAAATTTCAAAAATGACTGTTCTTCTTAAAACTTCTTTTTGTGTGGAAGGTGGAACCCCCGTACACCCCCCCCCCCAATGCCCTCCAAATGTATATATACCAACTCCGAGATTACCATATCTCAGAGAAAAGAGAATATTTAGAGAAACAGCATCTCGGACTTAGTATATGTAAGTCCGTTCTTTTGGCCATCAGTCTCCACGTTTTGGGACTCACTCTAGCAGGTCCTAATATTTCAAAAGGTTACTCCCATTAACACTTTACAATTGGGCCAAGGCATTCACCCCATTTTGCCCCACTCTAGATATCTTTCTGTTACAAACCCCTCTATATACCAACAGTTGGCCAAAAATCCAACATAAACAGTACATGCATTCAGAGCTTTATAAGCTTCACAGTCAATGGTCCAATGTTTCAATGAATAAACTAACAAACCTATGGCATACATTGGCTAATTTCTTGCTGTCCAAGAAAACAAAGACAAGGCCCCAACAATTAAAAATCACCCTCCTCAGCCTAATCAGGCAAATAAGACAACTTTTCAAATCTTCCAAGGGCTCCTTTGAGACAAACTTAGCAAGTACAGACAAGGATATCATAAGGCATTTTACAGCTATGTACATAGCCTAAAAGGTAGGGCCCAAGTATGAGCAGAACTAGTGACCAATGGTATCACACACACTGACCCCACAGAGATAGAAAACCTGCTAGTGGATAGGTTTGGTGAAAAATTCACTCCCTTATCTCCTCCAAACCTATCACAAACCTTTCCCCACACTCCACCCCCCCCCACTCCACATATCTAAAGAACAGATCATCAAAGCCTTGTCCAAGGCAGAAAACACAGCTTCTATAGGACCTGATGGCATCCCAGGCTAACAGGCTAAAACCATGAATTAGCATCACCATTAACTACCCTTATCAGTCATAGCCTAACCACAGGCTTTGTGACTGCAGAATCGAGAACAGCAACAGTTATTCCCCTCCACAAAGGTGGCCTAGCAACAGACCCAGGAAATTACAGACCCATAAGCCTGACCAGCCTCATCTGTAAGGCCATGGAATGTATCATTATGGACCTCACAAATAAAGACATAGGCAACATCCAAACCCTGGATCTATCAAATTCGGCTTCGTCAAGGGCAGATCCTGCCTGCTAAATCTGGTGGATTTTTTTCGAAAATGTGACCAGGGCCATTGACGAGGGCAAATCTGTGCACACAGCATACCTCGACTTGGCAAAGGCATTCCACACAATCCCACATTCACTCATTACCGATAAAGTTAGCAAACTGAATGTAAACCCCTTCATTGTACGGTGGGTTGCCAACTGGCTCACAAACCGGACACACACTATCAAAGTGGATGACTCCAAAACAACCGGCAAACTTGTTACCAGTGGGGTGCCACAGGGGTCAGTGCTGGGTCACCTACTGTTTGGTATATACTTTTCAGAGTTCATGTCAAAACCAAAAACTTAATGCAAAGAAATGCATCATCATTCCCTTCATCACAAACAATGTCCCTTCACACTATCAAATCAAGGACAATACCCTAAGTACCCATGAAGTGGTAAGGGACTTGGGATCACAAATTGACTGCGACCTTAACTTCGACCACCATGTGTCTTCTGTAGTAAGGAAGGCTTTCTATGTAGCACACTTGATTAGTAAAGGCATTGCCTTGAGCAGAAGAGGTTATAACCCCTCTATACTTGGCATTAATCCAGTTCATAATTGAGTATAAAACCCCATTCGGCATGTACCATACAAAGCACTTGCAGCAAATGGAGAGACCTCAGAGGCTGCAAACTAAGAAGATCAAGGGACTCTAGCACTTGCCTTACATAGACCAACTAAAGTCCCTGTCACAATACTCTGTATCATATAGACTTCTTGGGGGAGACTTATGCCTGGCTTACAGAGCAATCTCAGACCCAAACCTAATGAACTTGCTGCATATCTGTAAATCAAATAGGACTAAGGCTACCCATTCCAAGGACCTAAATATGGCCTGCGACTTAAATAGGACATGCTAGAGGGACAGATTTATTTCCCAGTGACTGCCACATCTTTGGAATAGGCTACCTACTCCTGTGAAACAGAGCATCTCTATGACACTGTTCAAGAAGATCCTGAATGAGTGGATGGGGCACCTTAAATTCTTACCGGGAATAGCACCCACAACCTTTCTGGACATTGTCAGCCATTACTAAATGCAATCTTGGGTATTAACTAACATTTCTATAGTATCACATTGAAATGAAATGGCCAGGCTTGAAATTACTTCTGGGTCAATAGCCTAGTAATCTCCTATGATCCCATGATCCTGTATCTTCAATGTGCTACCTTTTCTATCATACCTGTACAACTTGGACTGAGCCTGAAACTGATCATCGCTGATCACTGCCCTACTCTGGTAAACAAAAGAAAAGAAGATACAAAATGTAGGATGGGAATATGGAGCATCTTTGAACCTCCTTCCAACTTAGCATAATCCACTGCTCTGAAATCCCACATAGTTTTTGTCCATGGTCTGTTACTCTTATACCAGATTCTAAATTTTACAGTGGTATAATGACTCCCTTTACCTTGGTTAGGATTATGTCCAGTATTTCTGGTAAATTTCCAAACCTTCTGGTTGAACCCTCATGGTCAAAGTCATTAGTCGGGTCTATATTATAACATCGAAGTTCTCTAAAATCGAATGTTATAATATCAAACCCGTAATGTTGAACGCTGAAAACAGCGAAGGTGCAGGACATCGAATTCTTTCCCAGGGAAAGAATTCGGTGGTCCGTTGCTATGGCTTCGCTGTTTTCAGCGTTCGATATGTTTTGTGCGTTACGGGTCGGGTTCAGGTAAATGTGCGATTGTGTGTAGGTTAGGGGGCGGGTTAGGTGAGTTAGGGTTAGGGAGCGGGTCAGGTAAGTGTGTGGTTGTGTCGACGTTAGTGTTAGGGCACGGGTTCAGGTAAGTGTGCGATTGTGTGTAGGTTAGGGTTAGGGGCAGGTTAGGTGAGTTAGGGTTAGGGTGCAGGTCAGGTAAGTGTGCGATTGTGTGTAGGTTAGGGTTAGGGGGCAGGTTAGGTGAGTTAGGGTTAGGGCACAGGTGAGGTGAGTGTGCAATAGTGACGGACCTTAGAGTTAGGGTTGGGTTAAGGTAAGTGGATAGCTAGTACTGTATGTAAAGTTTAGTTTAGGTGTAGGATTTTAAGTGTATGTGTGTGGATGGCTGTTTTTTGTGTGTGTTTGTGCTGTGTGTATGTTTCTCGGAATAGCAAATTTTTTCCCTGGGGAAAAAGTTTGCTATTCTGACTGTTCGATGTTTTCACACTTCGGTGTTTAGGGTTTGATATAATAACATTTGATGTTAGAGAACTTCGATGTTATGATATAGACCCCATCAGTCAGCACTCATGCCCTCTCTACTCTCAATCTTGGAATCTCACATTATGCTTCTAGAAGATTTAGTGCTTACCCTGTGTTGTGGCCATACTCACTCCATTACCTCCTTCATGGAATGGTATTTATCCTTTCTGAGCTCACATTGACACCTTTTTATTATGCTTATTGCCACTTCACCCACAATCCACTACTCCCTGCCATTATTAATCCATCTATAACCAGGCATGTCCATATTCCGGCACCTCAGTACAGCTAATGTCCACCCTTCCCATCTGCGTCCCTGCTTACAGCTCCCCATCTCCATACCCAGACTCATTGCACTGTATACTAATGCTACCAGCCATGCACCATATTCCTGTGCCCTGTTCTGTATCTTTTTCCTCAACCTACCTCGTATCTAAGTATTTGTCCCTCTATTTTGTTTTTATGACACCATGTGCTTCACCTCAATTTAAAAGCATGATTTTGAAGATGCACCATTCCAATTCAGTTTTAAGCATAGCTGTCCTTTGTTTGCTAAGATGGAGCATGTCTGTGATGGAGAATTGGTGCATCTGCCAAGCCGCCCTCCCTGCCTACCAGTCCTAAGCCCCTCTCTTTTGCACATGATGGCTGACATTTATTATACTCCCTAATCTTCTCTCGTTCACTGTCCTGGCTGTTGGTACAGATAGCATTTCTGAGAATATTAAGTATAACCTTCTTATCTTGTTATCTCTTTACCACCTTCCTAGGTCCACTTACTACCACTTACTACCACTTCTGGTCTCTCCTCCAGCAGGTTTTGGGCCTTTGTGCACCCTATCCCTGTTGGTCATCACCTAGTTCACCTCAAGTCAAGTCTTGCTAAGTCAAATCTTGAGATCAGTTTTACTGAAATCTGGTCTCTCCTTTCTGTCTTGCCAAGACTTTTAAACCCTTTGGCAACTCACTTTCCAGTCCTCAAACACACTTCTATCTCCCACTCTGACCTTATTTTCCTGACTCACTTCCTGCTACATGCAACAACTCCTCTTAAATACACTGTTTACCATTTCAGTTGCACCACTCCAAGCCTTTTCAAGTCAGCTTTCTGGTTGCTTTCCTCAGACTGTCACTCCTCATATATTTCCCAGACCACCTGTCATCTTCCTACAAGCCTTTCTCCTGCTTCTACACCTCACTTCTTTTCTTCTGATTCCTCTTAGCCCCATTCTTCTTCTAGTTTCCTTTTCTCCTCTGCCTAATCTCCATCTCTGTTGATGATATCACGTTTGTTGTGTCTCCATAGTGAACCATTTCTGCTAACATCATTCCCTGTCCCAATTCCTGCCTATTTTCCACCTGTTCCTTACCTGTCTTCTATGTTATCTACAGTCCTCTGTGTGTCTTTGCCTGTTTCACATGGTTCTAACATGTACTTCATTTTTTAACTCCATTTTCCTCTCACTTTCCATTTTGCCCACTTTCCTTAGTCTACCTTGGTTCTCCCTGAATGCTATGGCCAATGCTCTACTCCTAACTTCCTGCCCTCTATCATTTTCACTCCCTAAACTGCATCTCCTATTTCACCCTCCTTTGCTGTCTCACCTCCTACTCTAACCTCTTTCTACCCCTTCAATATCTCACTTCCTTGTCCCCCTCACAGTCTATTAAGCATACTGAGCCACACCTAGTGCAATGTACCCACCTGATCTCCTCTTCTCTTCTACTCTCTCTCTCCCTCCTTCCCATGTTATGACCTGCCACCCAGTTTATAGCCTATTTATATAGTGCATTTGAAATATGGCCTACTGCATATTAGTGTGCTTGCAGACAAATGGTCCAACTAAATTCAGCGGTTTTGCTTGCAGTCTAATAGACCATAGTGACGATTGTTTCTCTCATGCAGTAAACTATGGCTTCCTTAACACCAAACTTAACATTAGAGTTATATATTTGATATATAAGTGGAGTCAGAAGTGTGAGTCTTAAACTGAACAGCTTATAGGTGTGATTGAAGCAGATGTAGGATGTTTGCTGACATTTAATTAGCACAATTAGTGCATGAAGTGAGCAAAACAAACACTGAGTTTAGGAACATAACAGAGAGAGCATGAGACAGCTCAAGGATACGTTGATGGGTCTCCTCACACAGCTAATGTAGAACTTACTTCAAATTTTGTATTAAATAGTTCCTTTACATGGTAAGATGTCTACAGAAAGAAAATAATTATTACTGGTGATTACTGTAAAAAAAATGAGAATCCTAAAATTGGTTTCATTAATTGTCATATTTCATCAAAAAAAGGCCTATGTAACAGTGGAAGATCATGGAGCAATGAGTTAACCACCAAGGCTGTGTGATCTTAGAGTCTGTATATTTGGAGAAACAGAGGTGTGAGAACTCAGCCTTCACACAGAGGGTGAAAAATGTTTTTGTTTTTTATCATCAATGACATTTGATGTTGACTGTAATTTTGATGGAAGCAGTTTCATATAATGTTGATTCAAAGATTAGCCCTCTAGGAGCAATACAGGAACCCTGTTGATGTTTTATTTATTTGTTTCTTTGTTAACTGGGTAAGTGAGCTGGTAAAAAGACCATTTTCAGTCATGACCCAGACACTAGGCATAAGTAGCATATAGGAAGAAAAGCAATACATGCACAGTTATATGGATGTAAATATATTTCTTGGTAGCATATATATTAAATGTACACAATTAAATATTCATCTGTAAAAGACAGGACACCTAAATATGTATGTATTTAAGTTGAAAGAGAAAACCTACTGCAGTAGTAATACAATATGCATATGAGGCAGAGTGTGTGTGTAGCACAAAGATTCATTTGTTTCCCTCAACATTTTGAGGTGGGAGTCTGATAAGCATTTCCGATAGCATTCTGTAATCAAGAATTGCAAAAATTTGTCTTTAAATTCCCCTAAGCTTGGCTCATTTCTAATATGAGTTGCTAACTGGTGTACTAGAGTCAAAGTTTGCTGCAATCAGATGTTTCTAAGACATGTATAACACGTATCAATAAAAAAGTAAATAATTGATGTGCTACAAAAAACTTACAGGAACTGGAAGGAGTTCTATAGCCATGTCACAATCACACAAACAGGACTTGGTGTTCCATAATTACTGTTTCTATGCTAAATGCTGTCCAAAAGTGTAGTGATCTAACTAGAATGTGTCTGTGCAATAATATAATGTTAATTAGAATGTGTCAGTACAATACTGCAATGTTTCTTTTAGGAAAAACAAGGAACATAACACAGAACATAATAATAACACAGAGGGCAGGATCTAACTTTTCATCAAACGATATTCATAAATGCTATTGCATAAGTAATTATTAAACTGAATCACAGTGGAAGGGAGTACATCAGTACATCAGAAATAAATGGGTATTTCACGCAAAGCTATGATAGGACAAATGAAAATAACAGAGTTTTAGTGTTCAGGACGTGGAAGGAAGAAGAGCATTTATCAGTACAGTAGTGCAGTTTTCAGACTTAAAGCCTATGATATTTAAGACTTCTAAGTGATATTTTGGTTGGAACATTCTCATAAAGTTGTGAGGACAAGATGCATTTTTTCCAAGGGCAATATTTTAAAGTGTTATGAGATATAGCACTGGAAAAATGACAAACCTCACTGGTGAATGCTGTGTATTCATTAAAATGAGACATATTTTGTGTATTAAATGACAACGTGAAATATTTGACATAATTCTTTGAATGCTTGGGAATATTTCACCTTATCATAGGAGTTGCAACTTGCCTTATTTTGAGACGCTGGAAAGCTTTGTGGAAAACAAACAGTTTGTCAGTCTTGTAATATTTTCAGATCAGTAATGTACATAATTTTTTGAACGCTGGCCTTAGTGCTGTGTTTGGAACTGAGAGCTGAGGTTTAAATGTGATATCACACAACACAGAATTTGTAAACAACAGTTATGCTTTAGATGGTTTGCTATCATTTCACTGCTGCTGCAGTCAGGGGATTGTTGGCTATCCAGCACTGCACTGCACTGTGCTGTGTTGTCACTAGCAATAACACCATACTGGCTATATTGTACTGAGACTACTTCCTTGCCTCCTTGCCCCTTTAAGTTCTAGTATTTCCACAACCTCCCATTTTGTATACACTGTGATAAATGGTAAATGACAGAGGTAGTTGGTTTAGAAAGATTTTTATATGAAACCCTAGCTGAGAATAAATATTGTTGCGTGCATTTATTCATTTGTGAAAATGATCAAATTGTATACTTTCTTGGCAAATACAATATTTTACAAAATGCCAGAGTATATACTTTGATTCTGAAATTGCTGATGAAATTATACATTAGTGCACATTTTGTATTAAACATGGTAAGATATCGACAAAAAGAAAATAATTATTACTGGTGACTCATTAATGTCAAGTTTGGAAAGACACCACAGAGGTCATCAGGAATCAGGCCAGTGTGCTGACAAATTTCCTAATCAAGATTTTTAGCATATCACTACCATCACAGAGGTGCCTGAGGTGTGAAAAATGAGAAAAGTTGTATCCTTGTACAAGGGGGAGCAGGAACATTTGGGCAAACTGCAAGATGGTTAGTTATGGAGAAAATTCTGAGGGAAAGACTGATTCCTTTCTTGGTAAACAGTCTGAATGATAGCAACCAACTTGGCATTTATGGCCAAACTAAGCTGTAGATAAAACTTGTCAGGTTTTATAACTTGATTACAGTAGAAAGCAACAGTGGGCTACTGATAGAGTGCTGTACAGTCAGCTGCTAGGAAAACTAAAGGGATTGGGGCAGGAATGAAAGGGAAGAACTTGACTGTTGCAGGGTAGGACTGGATGGGGACAGCAATGGAGAATGGAGGAAATATCTAAGGAAGGAATTGAAGATGTCTGAGTGGATGAGTGGAAAGGTGCCAGGTAAAGTTTAATGCATTCAGATGAAATGTGCACTTGCTCTACAAAAAAAAAACATGCTGTGAACTTTCAGCTAGGGAAGTAAAACTGATAGGAATTGAGATGAAAATAATTTGGGGTGTTTATTACACCTGGATTATACCACAAGGATCAGAAAGCATCACGATACATCGAACAAAGTATTGGAATGGATCCTCAAAACAATTCAAAAGGAAAGAAGTAATGCTGTCATTCTACAGGGCCCTGGACAGGCCATACCATGAGTACAGTGTGCATATAAAGGAGATCATGTAAGCAATGGGACATCAAACTGCAGAAAGGCTTTTAAAGAATGGCAATAAGAAAGGTGCATGGGATGGAGGTGAAAGGATATAACCAGTGACTGAAGAGAGTGGAGCTCATCAAGACATAGGAGTACGTGCTAGGGGTAGAAAACATCATGTCTGTCAGAAATGAAGAGGTGCCTTGGCACAAGAAGGATGGGTGGAAGGGGCCTAGGCAGCTGACTTTGGGAAACCTACTACTCCATAAAACTATGAAAGTTTTTCATTGAGAGGGTTGTGGACCGATAGAAGGACATCCAGGATGGATAGATGCAAGAGAAAAAAATCCACAACACCATTCAAAGGAGCATGAAACAATTGGAAAAGGGAGGAGGGGACAGGAAGAAAGGAAGGAAATAGAGAAGAAGCTGGATGTTGAATTCAAGTAAAGGGCAAATGAGAGAAGCCTGTTTCTTCTTCTGGCATCTAACAAATGTAATAGAATGTAAATAGATTACTTGCAAGGCAACATTCTTTTTGATTGAGAAACACAAACAAAGCAATACTGAGCTTATGTCAGATAGTACTGAGTGCAACATTCAAATATGTAGCAATGTGTTGGTTTCCACAGCTGCTTATACTAAAATAGGCAATGTTTTTGATGTGCCATCTTTGTGTTTGCTGAAAATAAAGAGCTTAAATTCTGGAATGTACTGTTTGCATTTCTAGGTAAAAGCCTTAACACAATAACAGTTAGAAAGTTAAAAAAAAAAAAGATTAAGGCTTTATTTTTAAGACTAAATACATAATTTTGGTAATATGTGTCAGTTTCTGAATGTGCCATGCACAGCCACTCCATTGATGCTTTCTTGCCAATGATATACAATACATTGATGTAAAAGAATCACCTCCCTACTATCAAATTGGAATTCATGTTTTTTGGTGGCATTTATCATCTGTACCTTAATTACCTCGCCATAGACTGGAGCACTTATACCTGTAACGAAGGGTATGCCTAGAGATTTTTTAATCTGATCAACAGAAATTCCCTGTATCGAATAGTTAGTAAACCTACCAGAGGCTAACATATCACAAGTATTGCATTTATCTATTCCACTTGACTAGTCTCACCTTCACAAGTTAATTTGGCCAATAACATGTGATATTTACTTTCAGAACCACTATTATATGATAACATCTGTAAATGTGCCCATGACATCACTACTGTTGACCCTGACATAGAAGCTAAGGTGTTTTATGCAAGTCCTTCTTTAGTTATGCTAGAAAAATAAGAAATTACACAAAATTGCTCTGATCGTTTCCTTAATGGGCCCCTCCACTCCAACCCCAACCCCAGTGACATCACAGATATACTAGCAAACATCTTCATTGCAAACTTCACCCCCTGTTTATACACCACTCATCACAGAATTCCTTACACCACCTATCTTCACTAATGAATATATTTTTAAGGTGAACTCCACAAGGGTGGCTCTACCATGAACCTTGGAAATTATAGGTCAGTCTGCCTTACAAGTTTGATCTGTAAAGCTATGGAGGGTATCCTATCTGAACCCATTAATTATGATATCAAGAATCTTACTAGCCTTGATCCACAACAAGGGGAGATCATACCTATTAAATCTTATTCTTGCTTTCAAGAGGGTTAACAGTGGATATGCCCTTCATACAGCTTATCTTGAACTGATCAAAGCATTTAGTAACACACCTAATGCCAGAATTGTAAGGAAACTATCTGCCTTAAACATAGATCCTTGTGTGGTAACATGGATAACCAACTGGCTGAAAGACAGAAGCCATGCAGTTCATGTGGCAGGTGCCACTTCACATAGTACTAAAGTAACCAGTGGAGTCCAGCAAGGGTCTCTACTGAGTCCCTGCCTGTTTGGCATGTTTTTTTCTCTGAGCTCACACTCTTCAATAAAAAATATATTTTAATCATGTATTGATGAACATTAACTCTAGAGTAACTGGAGAAGTTGTCCTTCCATATAAAGTACCCCAACATATTTCAGTTTTGCTAACATCATTCTAATGGACCATTAAAGGATAATTAACATAGACTAACATGCTCTTGATTTCTTGTCAAATACTGCTCTAAGATACCCGGTAATGAAAAGTTATAGCCAAATACAACCAACAGGAATACTTCCCTTAATCTTATATATTTGCAAATATCATTCAGTGTACTGTTTGATGAGATCACAGCACAGAGCACCAGCACTCTTCTCTGATACCTGAAAGTGGTATGTAAAAAGTAAACACAATAAAGTGGAATATTTTATTTTGCTTTGTTTTCACAAGCAATATGCCATGCACAATGGATTTGCAATCATGGAAAATAAACTGAAGTATTAACAACAACAACATTTACACCTGCAATCAGATCTGCTTAGCGTCTATAGACTGCATTACTTCTAGATGCCGATGCTTACTATCTCAGGCGGTACTATTTCGTTCCATACAGTTTTTCTCCTCCATCCCTTCTGGCTATAAGCTGCCATCCTGTCAGTCTTGAGCTCATTTGGTTCTTGCAACTGATGAGTCCTCAGCATGGAGACAAGAGCTGAATAGATGGCACCATCATCTTGGCAGCCATAGAGGTGTTTTATGCCATTGTTTGCATCTACTGATGCAAGCTATGAGGATGTTTCTTCTGTTTTAGGCACTACCTCAACCCAGCCAGAAGGTTCTCTTGGTGAAAATTGTACACACTCCAATTACCAATGGAGGCCATCAATAGACAAGATGTATTGGTCTTATCTGATTCTGTAACGGTGACTATGTGTCAACAGAGACATTGCTGGTTGGCTGTTTGTTTTTTATTTTTTTATTTAAATTTGTTCACCAGGGTCAGGCACTGATCTCAATGGAATATTGGCAGGTGCAGCCTGGGTGAATAGTATCACATAAGAAATAAACAAAACATGTTTACAGGTACAGGGATATGCTAAAAAGCAAATACATGTATGTATTTACAGATGCAAGAATATGATACAACATTTAATTCAAGATGCAGTTAACAATGTCAAAATATGGATGGAAAACATGGAATTATGTTTAAAGCTTTATGGATAAGATGTAGCCATAATGACTGAGATGGCTTATGCTACAGGGGAAGCAGCATATTACTATATAGAGAGGCATGAAGACACTAGAGGAGGCAAATGAGAATAGTTGCAAGAAAGGATGTCATGGGGAAAAGGCAGAGAAAAGGTGTGAAAGGCATGGGAAGGAAAGGAGTAGAAAGGAGAAAACATGCGAGAGAAACACAAAGAGAAGAGGGAAGTGGATTAATAAGAGGCAGTAAGTAAAGTAGATGAGGAAGGATGAAACACGGATTAAAGGGGTGTGGGAGAGAGCTTCAGGGCTCATGTAACATGACCTCAGTGAGTGCAGCTACACTTCGCTTGAGTGAAGAAGTGCTCCTTGAGGTGTTGCCTGAAGATACATTATTTATTATACGTGGGGGTTTTGGTGAAAATTATATGAGTGAGAAGGGATGATGTCTCGGGAGAAAAGGCTTTGTGAATTACTGATCCTAACAGGAGGCTGGCTTTCAAATATATTGGAAACAATTCAGCTTTGGTAAGAGTTAAGCAGTGGTATTCAATATTGCGGGAGTTAGGAATGAATTGTCAAATTAAACTGCAGATGATTTGTAGGGTGATGGCTTGGGTAGCATTTTATCAAACAATTAAGACCAAGTTGTTGCAGTGCATGGCTGAAGAAGTCCAGCCCTTAGTAAGGTGATATGTGCACAGCTGACTTAATATAGTATTCACACCTGAAGCCATTTTGTTCAGTTCAACTGCATACGAAGCAGCTTTGTATGTGGTGACTGCAATCATCCAATCATACACAGATCTGCCATGCATCTAGAGACTGTACTAATACTACCATGCTGATAAGCTTGTGAAGAATGATAACCAGTGGGAAGCAACATACAGTATAATGGTACTGATTCTTTGATAAACACTACTGCCTAATACTGCATCGTGAGAAGTAATAGGATACAACTGTTACTTGATGGACTGGTAGCATGTGAATGTTAAAGTACTGCAGGAAACCTAACCATCAGGAGACTATATTAATTCCGTCACAAATATATGGTTATGGAGAAAAAGACGATTATGAGGAAGTAATATACAGCATTATATTTTTGATTCTTTGGCTGGTACTATTGTCTGATAGCTAGTACTAATGAGCAATAGACATATGGGCAAAGGAGTATTTTGGTTTATTTTACATGATTACAAATATCACTGAGGGATGGCTAGTAAAGTACAGCACATAGAAACTGTGTTAATTCTTCTGCATTAACACACATGTAAAAAAAGTGAACATAGAAAAGAAATACACAACAATATGGTCTTTATTTTTTGACAAGTGTTATTATGTGATACCCATTAGGGTGATGGTAAAGTAAAGCTCGTTGAGATGTGCTCTGGGATACAGAAAAAGGCTCATTGCTAGTGATAATAGCTGACATCAGTTTGGTCAATTAATGCAACTGTAAGAAAATGTGATTCAGAGACAGTTATGGGCACAGTAAGAAAGACCTCATTATCAGCTCATAAACATGTCTCTGAATTGACACTAGCACACACTAGTGCTGTCAGACCCATCTGAGGTAATCTTCTCCCCAGTGGTCTATGTATTTTCTTGGCAATGGTACCCTACACACACACACACACACACACACACACACACACACACACACACACACACACACACACACACACACACACACACACACACACACACACACACACCCATCTATCAGCAAACAAGTCCCCACCACAGTCTATCACAGTCACGGAAACATGCACTCATTCACCCACACGCATGCACAAGCACACATCTATTCATGCAGCTTTATTCATGTCCTTACAACATGTGCACATGCATACACACATTGACGACCCCACCCCCACATCTTCACTGAACTCATCTACATCCTGCATACTCATACTCCCATAGCAGTGAATGGTTGATTACTGTATTTGTTAAGCAGTCACTTTTTTCTCCAGAAGTCAAATTTTATGAAGCTCACTTAGCCATGCAAATTGAGAGCTGCTGTTATTTCAGGAGGGGAAACACAAGGATAATTATAATTAGCCATTCCCCCAGACTACTGTGTTATCAAGAAACTCTGCCTGTGAAACTGCCATCTGCTCTGGGTTTCCCATGAGTGGAAAAGTTCAGTCAGAGAAAGGCCTAAAAATCAAAAATGCTCACCAAATGGGGGAAAACAGCCATATTAAAGCTTCTCCTTCACATTAAGGCTTTCAAAATCCATTCTGTAGAGGTTATACTAATTGTTGTGGAGTGTACATGGAGGAATCACCTGGGATATAGAAATGAAAGTAGGGTCTAGTTGGGGACTGGAGCTTGGGATTCTAAAGCACCAGCTGTTTCCTATAGGGGTTTTGTGACTATAAATAGATGGCGGAATGTAATTTAAGTAAAGTATATTTTGTTTTCCTTTTAAATTGCAAAGCCAAGTGGGTTGGTGACTATTTTGATGTATGTGGATTATCTTCGCAATACAATGGGCCCTTCCCCTCTGGAGTATGATAATATTAAGCAGCGGATTGTGGGAGGGGGGGTGCAGGGGAGCTGTTTCTTTTTCTATGTTTTACAGATAGATGTAGATATGTATAGTTTTATATTTATATATATATATATATATATATATATATATATATACGTATATCTGTGTGTGTGTGTGTGTGTGTGTGTGTGTGTGTGTGTGTGTGTGTGTGTGTGTGTGTGTATATATATATATATATATATATATATATATATATATATATATATATATATATATGTAATGTATAGTATATATGGAATGTAATTTAAGTAAAGTATATTTTGTTTTCCTTTTAAATTGCAAAGCCAAGTGGGTTGGTGACTATTTTGATGTATGTGGATTATCTTCGCAATACAATGGGCCCTTCCCCTCTGGAGTATGATAATATTAAGCAGCGGATTGTGGGAGGGGGGGTGCAGGGGAGCTGTTTCTTTTTCTATGTTTTACAGATAGATGTAGATATGTATAGTTTTTTATATATATATATATATATATATATATATATATATATACGTATATCTGTGTGTGTGTGTGTGTGTGTGTGTGTGTGTGTGTATATATATATATATATATATATATATATATATATATATACATACATATATAGGTTTAATATCATAATATCATAATTCTGAAACGCATTCTGTCAAATGATCACTTCGCAAAAAATAACAACGAAAATAAAAACATTGTTCATGCAAATTAATGGAATTGGTTATGTCGACATGTCATCATTCAATGTACTCAACATTACCCAGCTTATCTTGCTTACCAGCCACTTCCAACTAACGTATTGCAGGGGGACAAGCCCCCCTGCAGCCCCATCACCCCCTGCTAATTAAATATACAAACTTCGAGATTGCACTACAGTGACGAAGTGGGCACATTTCCCGAGCCCCACTGCACTGCAGTCTCCAAGCAGAATGTCAACCTCACAATAGCGAACGCACACTAGCATTCGCTGTTGCGGAGTTGACCATTTTTGGTTTGACCTTCCGTGAACTGGAAAATAGCTTTTTGACTATCCCAGTTCGAGTAAATGCTGTCTGAAATTTTAAACCTTTATATGTGTGTGTGTGTGTGTGTGTGTGTGTGTGTGTGTGTGTGTGTGTGTGTGTGTGTGTATGCATGGCTACCTGTTTATTGATGATATGACTGGAAGGCTTAGCAACAGAAGAAAATGAAGCATATTACCAAAATTAATCTGTAAATTAAAGTTTTTCCTAAAAATCCTGCTTTTTCTATATTTTTTTTTTGTTCACATCGCCTCTGACTACTAATATATGTGTTTAGTGACTCGCAGTTGGTTTTCAGATCTTGTGATGCAGCTGCAAGAAGACTGAAAAGAATGTTGTATTTGTTAATCTGAAAAATAAATACTTGTATTTCTTTTTTTTTTTATCTCCCCACAGCTTGATTTGTAATTAAATGTTAGAAATTGTTTTTTCTTCAGTGAAAGATATTCAAGGTTTTAAAGCATTGTTGGGACACAAAGACTGTTTGGGGTACAACACTCATAACAACAGACAAACTATGTACTGGCAGACATACAGTGAATTCCATGATAGTATCAGTGCACATTATGTGCATAGGGGTGGCATAAAAAAGAAAATGATCTGCTTGACAGCATTATGATGCCACACGGCTATGTCTCTGTCTCCTCTCTGGCCCTGAGTAAAGGATTAGGTCCTGGGGAACAGCTGACTTCAGGGAGACATACATTGAGGAGGGGGTAGTAGTAGCAGCTGAAGTGATACCTATATTGAATGATTGATATAAAAATACAGTAATCTGAACTAGAAAGGAATACAGTTAAAATCTTCTTGCTAACTTGTTCATAACATCATGCTTTTTATCACATTTTATACCAGATATATCTCATCTAGCATAACTTTTACTAGTGTCTTTTAGTTTATATCTATGTTTTCCAATGTCCAGATATGTTGTTGTAGCTTTTGCAAATATGAGTCTGCCGCCTGGGTTTGTATTTTATTTAAAACAAATTACAATAATGCAGTACACATGCATTTTGATTTGCAACCATCCAAATTGCTCAGACTTGCAATGTAGAGTCCTTGAATATGGAGACTGAATCGCCAAAAATCCAGATATACAAATACTATGTCCGAGATTGCCATTTCTCGAAATATTCCCTTTTCTCCTATGGCAACCTAGGAGTTGGTATATGTAAGTATGGTGGCTTGCCTCCCACATTGGTGGGTGCAGGGGAAATTGCCCCCTGGAAAAAAAAAAAAAAGTACAAGTTTAAAAGCTAAAAGCGAAGTTTGATATTTACTCAACTCCTGTACTTTCTGTCTGCTTTTTCCAGCATTCTGGGACTTGGCACTGCAACTCCTGACATTTCAGTAAGGAGCCTTTTTATTAACACTGTTTAAATAATTCATCGGCTAAGACCCATGAGGTAAATAGATAAACAAACACATAATGAATTAATTAAATGAATGGTAATACATATGAGAAGGAAATTTAAAAAAATGGGAACGTCAAAATGGTTTGCACAAAAACTACAGAAACAGTAATATTTAACCCAGCTTTTCTTTGTGAGTGGCAATCTTAGGGGTTAGATTAAAGGTCAGGATAAAAATATGTCATGCAGTTTTATCATATGACTATTCTGTTGGGGAGGGTTTCCATTTCCTGCAAGGTGGTCCTGTCACCAAGGTTACCCCATTTCTCAGCACCCTGTCTATAACCTTGCAGTCATTATGCCCAGTAGAATCCATTTGTTCAGGACACATTTTCATGAACAGCTTTTAACTGGCACTTCTGAACATATAACTGACTTTAATTAATGATGATTTGTGGTAGACTTTGCTCATGCTTGTTAACATACATCAGCAATTATTTACGCTGTAGTAATAAGGCAAGCAGGCAGTAGCTATCTTTTAAAGTAACACTTGTGATTACATTGCTGTCTGTAAAAAACAATATTGGGTAGCATACGTTTGTAGAAAATAATTTTTTAAATATGTCACTTTTGTTGTACTATAATCTAGACATTTGATTTTGTTTAAATATGTCTCTTAATTTGAGATGTGTATGTTACACATACAATATGCTAAAAGCATAAACATTTTGGGAGGAGAGTATACTTGAAAAGTAAAATGTATTACCTGGAAGCTACAGCTAGGATTACCACCTGAACCTCTTTATGCAGGGCAGTTCTTATTTAGGCATGTGTAGTCTGTGCTGAAAATTTAGGACAAAAAGTAGTCATTTATTATGTGAAACAGCATAAAGAATTCTCCAAGAATGAGCTTTCATTTCAAACTTAATCCCACGTTACTGCATCACAAGGAGCTAAAACATTTTGAAAAATAAAGTACTATCATAAAAAACATTTACATGGCTCTCAACTTCTTTCCTCAAGAATTCTGGACAAAGCCAAAAATAATAGGAGGCAAACACCCAAAGTTGGGGAAAGTTTTTAAATAATACTGTAATTCCCTTAAATGCGATTTTGGAATTATTAATGCAAATATGAATAAGCAATATTTGGCACCTAGAGGCGCAATAGGAGGTAACTGCAGAAACGGCTGGAGGTGCACTCGGCTGTAAAAATGTAGAACAACAGTTTTTGCATCAAGATGTATTTTCTAAGCAGTATGACATATCAAACTCTAATGGCTGGCATTATTGACTGACTGTAATCCTCAGTGAATTACCAAAAGATGAAACATTTTATAAGGCCAGGGCAAAAATATAAGGCAAAGTCTAGGGCATTTTGCAAAATGAGACGTATGAAAAACAAGACAGTGAGCATGCAAGAAATAGAAATACTACCTCAAGATGTTAACTGTTACCATTAAGACACACATAGGTAGTAATCTAGCCTTTGACCATTACATGTCTACAGTAGTGAGGAAATAATTCTATGTTGCGCAACTTATAAACAAAAGTATGGCATCTAAGTCCAAGGAAGTAATTGTTCCACTGTAGTCGGCATTCATCAGACCTATCATTGAGTACAATGCCCCTTTGGTATGTACCTAACCAGGCATATCCAACAATTGGAACATCCACAGAGGTTCCTCACTAAAAGAATACAGGGAGAAAGTAAAATGTCCTATGCAGACCACCTCAAGTCCCTATCCCTGTATTCTGTCTCCTACAGGCTTTTGAGATGAGCTCTATGTCTGGCATACAGGACATTGTCAGACCCCCCCCCCCTCTGATGGTCCTCCTGCATATCCACAAAACAAACAGTACCAGAATTACCCATTCTAAAGACATAAATCTTGCCTGTGATATAAATAGGACCTGCTGGAGAGACAGGTATGTATCCCAGAGACTACCCTATCTATGGAACAGGTTCCACATCCATGTGAAGCAGAGTTCTTCCATAACCCAATTCAAATTTTGAACAATTGGATGGGGAACAGAAAATTCATCCCTGGTTTGGCAACGTTGTCTCTAATGGACAGAGACAACCTATAAATGTTTCATCTCCCGCTTGTAAATGTTTCATCTCCCAAATCCCTGCTTACACTTATCAAGGGTATCAGAACTTGTCAGAAATTTGGGATGCATGGCTAGGCTTAAAAAGGCCCTTGTGGTCATTAGCCTAGTAAACACCTAGGAATCTATGAATCCCTCGCACCCCTAGTCTTGCACAGATAATTTGAAGAATTAATACACATCACTGATTCGAGCATAGGCTTCTACAACAATTCTATAACAGGCAGGGAAAACACAGCTATATGCTCTACAATGTGATCGAACTGGCCATGTCAAGTGTGACATGAAAATAGCTGTTAAATCAATGGAGTAATCACTGACTGTCAAACCAAATATGTGGTAAACAATTTTAGTTGGCAATGTGCTTGTCTTGGAATCTGTATCCCAAAGTTGACATTGAAGACATTAATTCCAAAAGAATAGAAACATGTCAGCTCACAGTGGAAAGAAATGCATGTAAGGTACATTTAGCACGTCTGAAATTCTTTATGTTTGAGAATTTACTGCATTTACCTTATTTAAACTCGTCCCTTCCCCTGTTAATTAACTTACCTCACCTGGTTACAAAGACAACAAATACATAGTTTGTTTTCTTCTTCCATGCTAAAATGCTCAGGCAGATTTTATGAATATCACCCTATCAGACATTTTATTCTGCAGCTCCACCAAAAGTTTGTAAAATGGCAGTTTCTCATTTGCTGTCTAAACTACTTTCCTGTACGTTTTTGGTCCAAACATTGTGATTCAGAGCTGTTCTGAAACTAAATTTTGTATGGAAGTTTGCCAGATTAAATCTTTTAGGAATATGTAGATTTCCTGCAGTTGCTCTCTTAAATGTTTACATATGAAGCTATGAAAATGAGGAGATACCAGAGAAAGATTTGTGATTTGCTAAGTTCACTTAAGTGTTGCAGCTGGCATCAGCTGCAACACTTAAGTGTTGCAGCTGGCATCAGCTACCTCTCTTCTCATAATGCCACAGTCTTTTTCCAGTGGTCCCAGACAGTCTTGAAACTCTCAATTAGCTTATACTGTACCCACATCAGGTGATATGTATCATGCTTTCACTCACATCAAGTGAAATATCTCCTGCTGTCACCCGCATCAGGTGATATGTTCTATGCTGTCTCCCACATCAGGTGATATGTTCCGTGCATTCTTTACCCTCTCTGTGAAGTAGTATTTTCTGAAGTCCATCACAACCCATTTCCCAGTTATAGACTCTTTAACAACTTGGATGATCTCCCACATTCCTGTTTGTCAACTTTGGTCTGCTGTGTAACAGCTACAGATATGTTCATGGATAACATGGAATCTTCTGGTCTTTGTTATTTTTTGCTGTCAAACGCCATCTCTATAGAACTCACTACCTTCTCAGGTGAAGGCTTGTGATATACCTCTCAATTGTACAGATTTTCACAGAATGTCCAGATTTTTGCCTCATATTTTTAGTCTGTTCATCATAAAATTTGTGATTTTCTGACAAATCACTGGGATGATCTGAGGACTAAGGTCACTAAATGCTGATATACATTTGTGTTTCAGACTTCACATCCTTCAGAAATATGCATGCTAAGACAAATTCTATTAGTCAAGCAACTTTCTAAGTTTATGAGCAATATTTAAAATCTGTCCCTATTTTTGGACCTTTGCCTTCCCCCATTCTGTAAAGGTTTGTCTAGATTTTTTGTGCTAAGCAGTTGAGAGGTTTGGTAAGTTCTCTTTTAGAAGGTCCCTAAAGCAACTATTTTTTTTTTTCAGAAAAGTTTATTTTGACCTAGGTAAAGCCTCTGCTGCATGAAAGGATTTAGCTCTCCCCAAGCCTTCTCTTCTTCACTCTTTCTACCTACCCAGGCATGCATGTCTTCTATGTATTCTTGCACCAAAGTACAAACATTACATGTTTTGCATTAAATCCCAGGTGTAATCTGTTTGGTCACACTACAGGATGCACCAGTTAACACTGGAGGTTAGCCCCTCTCTCTGTGACCATGACAACAGTTTTGCTACCATAGGTTCATAGGTTAGGTTCATAGGTTAGTACTAGGCTATCAGCCCTAGGGCCTATACAAGCCTAGCCACAACAATTCCCTGGCTATTTCTTCCCACAATACTTACTTCCCTGGACCCCTGTCTAGCAAGGTGACTGATGTGATCCCCGGGGTGAATTTCTATCTCCCATCCAATCGTCAAGGTTCCTTTTGAAGAGGGCCAAAGAGGTGCTCTGCTTGACATGTATGGGCATTCTATTCCAGAGTCTGGGGAGTCTCTGGGTCAGGAACCTATCCCTCCAGCATGTTTTTTTCATTGTGATGACAAGATTTAGATCCCTGGACCATGTGGCTCTGAGGGATTGGGATTTCTTTAAGTGTAGTATGTCCAACAGCTCTTGGTTTGACATGGCCTTGTATGTTAAGCAGAGGTCGCCTCTGAGTAGATGGTATGCAGCTCTTGGTTTGACATGGCCTTGTATGTTAAGCAGAGGTCGCCTCTGAGTAGATGGTATGCGACAGAGTATAGCTGGAGGTTTTTTAGATGGTCAGCATAGGGCATCTGCTTTAGGATGCACAGCTGCAGTTATCCCACTCCACAAGGGGGTATCCACCTTGGATCCTGGGAACTACTGCCCCATCCATCTGATGAGCTGGATCTGCAAGGCCGTAGAATGTATTATCATGGAATTTATAAACAAAGACATTGGCAACCTTCAAACACTGGACCCCACCTAGTTTGGGTTCGTGAAGGGCCGATCTTGTCTCCAGAACCTGATTGACTTCTTTGAATCAGTGTCTAGAGATGTGGATGAGGGTAAGGTGGTCCACACAGCCTATCTGGACCCTGCCAAGGCCTTTGACACCATCCCCCACTCTGGAATCATAGATAAACTTACTAAGCTGGGGCATTAATCCCTATGTCACTCAATGGGTTGCCAACTGGCTTACTGACAGAACCCACACTGTAAAAGTAGCCAACTCCAAATCCATCTCCAGACAAGTGATAAGTGGATTACCTCAGGTTTCAGGCCTGGGACCACTCTTGTTTGGCATCTACTTCTCTGAAGTACAGGCCAACACTAAGGGACTCTGGCTAACAAAGTTCACAGATGACTGCAAACTGGGAGCCATTATTGAATCCCCAAATAATGTGGATATTCTACAAGAGGGCCTTACAGAAACAGATGCTTGGTGCCAGAGCTATGGGCTCAAGCTCAATGCCAAGAAATGTATAGTTATCCCCTTTGGGAAAAAACATGTACCCATGAATTACCACATATGATGCTGTACACTAAACACCATTCTACAATAGATCAGTCCTACTGTCCAGTCATGGAGCTATATCTGACACAGAAATGCTTAACAGAAATTGTCACAGCACTGAACCTGGTGCTTAATATTTTTACCCAATAGTACATTCCCTAGATCAAGTCCGACTGACAAGACCTCTGTTATATAGACTATACAGTTGTCCACTGGCAAGATAATTAATATTTACAAACTCTACAAAATCTTATCCCTTAGCTGTCATGAGATGAATGTGATGATTTAAGTTTTTTACCCTTGTACCCTTCTGCTCTTTGACATTGCAGAAGGGGTTTAGATCCGTAGACCAAGTATTTCTAATGCCATTTGAATTTCTGATGTGTAGCAAATATCATCAGCAATGGTTCGGAGGAAGCCTTGTACACCAGACACAGGTCACCTCTTAGCAGTCTGAAGGATACTGAATATAGTGACAAGGCTTTGAGTCTGTCCATGTAGGACACGTTGTTTAGACCTTCTATCCTGTTAGTAAGGAATCTCTGTGGACGTTCCATTTGCAGCATCTGTCTGGAGAGATACATGCCAAAGGGGGAATTATATTCAATGATTGGCTTAATAAGGGCTGAGTAAAGGGGGACAATGACGTCTCTAGATCTAGACACAAAATCTGTTTATAAACTGTGCAATATAGAAGGACTTTCTTACAACAATAGACACATGTTGGCCAAAAGTTAGGTCACTGTCCACATATATTCCCAAATCCTGAACATGTGGGTCAAACCTTAGGAGCATATTGTCAATGTGGTAGTTCCCTGAGATTGATGACTTCCCCAAGGATACAGTAATGCATTTTTTTGGCATTTAGTTTCAGACCATGATTTTGACACCAGTTATTTATTTGAGACAAACCTTCCTGCAGGATGACAGCTCCTAGCTTGCAGTCATCTGCAAACATAATCAGCCAGAGCCCTTTGGTATTGGCTTTTGCTTCAGAAAAGTACATGCCAAACAGGGCAGTATTTGAACAACGAGTACCAATATGACTGCACTGGTGACTGGTCTCTTTGTGGAGGTAACTTCCCCATTTTGATTATCTGTAGCCTATCTGTGAAGCAGCTGGTGATGCAGTGAGTGACATAGGGGTTTATTCTCAGTTTATTTAGCTTTTCTACTAGGCCTGAGTGGGGAATTGTGTCAAAAGCTTTGGCCTAGTTGAGGTATGTGGTGTGTATGTTTTGCCTTCATCCATTGCTTTGGTGACCTTTTCAAAAAATATTCACCAGGTTGAGCAAGCATGACCTGCACTTAATGAATCCAAACTGAGATGGGTCTAGTTTCTGAAGGTTCCCTATGTCCCGAGTGATTAATTCCATGATAAGTCCTTCCATGGCTTTGCATATGAGACTGGTCAGACATATGGTTCTGTAATTGCCCAGGTCTGTGGAAGGTCCTCCAGGTATATCTTGAGGGACAGATGGAGGAGAGAAGGTGGCAAAGCCAGAGCTAAATTTATCAGCTAGTAGGTTAGCTATGTCTTCAAATTCAGGGTAGATAACATCATTCACAATCAGCTCAGCACATTGCTGCATTGTGCTTTTGAGATTATGAACATAACTAAAATTTGCCTTGTGATTGTCTTTGCCTTTGGTTTGTGTAAGTATTTTAGCCTCAAAGTTGAATTTGATCATAGGATCATAGGAGGTTGCTAGGCTAACATCCCTAGGGCCCTTGCAAGCCTAGCCAATTTCAATCCGTATTCCATAGGGTGTCTGGTTCAAGCAGACACTAAAATCAGCACCTATTTCCCCTGTCCAAGAGGGACACAGGTGGAACCCCGGGGGTGAATTTCTGGTTACCCATCCAGTCATCCAAATTGCGCTTAAGTAGGGCCAATGAGGTACTTTGTTTAACATGAATAGGAAGCTTGTTCCAAAGGTGGGGCAACCTCTGTGAGACAAATCTTATTTATTTATTTTTTTTATTTTTTATTTATTTACATTTGTTGACCGGGCTAGTCTAGCTGGATACATATCCCTTTTCAGTAGATGCCCGAGGAGAAAAGCTCCAACATGAGTGATTTAATACATTCAAAATATTCTAAGAATGACTAGCTTCACATTACATAATAAGACATGATAAGAAAAAAAAAATTTAATAAATTGTGAACAATGTCAGGTTTCATTAGAGTAGAAGTAAGAAATAAACAAGTCTTTATGCTTTAGTAGGGTTCATGTGAAGTCAATCAAATCTAAAGCATTAGAACAATAGCAAAACTATTTAGTAGTGTTGTTCATAAGATATAGAGTAATTGTTAAGGAAGCAGGAGAAAAAGAAATAGGGGAGGGGAGAGAAGAAAAGTAGATTCAATCAGGCTTTGAGCAGGGGCAAAGCCAATGTATTTTAAGGTGGTCTCTAAGGTGTTTTTTAAATATTAGAGAGGATGAGAGTGAGGTGAGTGTATTAGGAAGTTTGTTCCAGATTCTACCCACAATGTTGGAGAAGAGGGAATCACCGGCTTAGTTATTAGAAGGGTTGCTGGCAATAAGTAGCTTATTAGCTGAGCGTAGTGTTGAAAGATTTTTATAAGGGGAGATCAGATTAGTGAGGATGGGAGTATTAGTAGGGTGGTGCAGGATTTTTTGTGCAATCACAAGTTGATTGTATTGTAGTTGATTTTGTAGTTCTAACGATTTGAGTTGTTTAAGGTTGAGGCAGTGATGGGTTCTGTATGGAGAGCCAGTGGCAAACCTGGTTATGTTATTGTAGCTAGTTTCAAGTTTGGTGAGATTATGCTTTGATAGATTGATGTAAATGGCAGATGCATAGAATAGGGTGGAAGTAAGTTTAGTCTGGGCAATGGATTTCTTAGCTAGTGGTGTAAGGAAGGGTTTTATTCTATACAGGGAGCCTAATTTTTTATTAACAGTTTTTATAATATTATTAACATGGACATCAAAGCTGAGGTTATGGTCAATAGTTATACCAAGTAGTTGAGCAGTAGAATCAGGGGAAATGCAGGTTCCATTATCAGAGGTAATAATGAAGTGGAACTGAGGAGATTTTATGGTGGGAGTAAAGAGTAGTAGCTTAGTTTTCTTGGGGTTAAGAAGAAGGCAGCGTTGTGTGAACCATTTTTCAACTGTGTTAAATACATTTTGTGTAAGGGTGTGGAGAGAGGAAGAAGACTTAGCAGTGCAGATAAGAGTAGAGTCATCAGCGTATTGTATACAGGTGGATTGTGGAAAAACAGTATGGAGATCATTAATAAAGATGGAGAAAAGAAGAGGGCCTAGGATAGAACCTTGAGGAACTCCAGTGCTCACTGGGAGGTGTGTGGATAGATTATTGTCCCAGAGTACTGCTTGTTGTCTATTTTCCAGATAAGATTTGAACCAAAGGATTGCTTGTGGGTCAAGAGATTGGGCTTTTAGCACATTAATAAGTAGGTGGTGATTGACCATATCAAAGGCTTTGGAAAGGTCAATAAATAGAGCAGCTGAGAGACAGTTATTGTTATGATTCCTATTTATGCAATCAGTAAAAGTTAAAAGGGCAGAAGTAGTGCTATGAAAGGGCCTAAATCCATGTTGGCAGTTAGAAAGCAGGTTGTTTTGGAAAAGGTGCTGGAGTAGCTGATGGTGAATACATTTTCCCATAATTTTGGCTAGTGGGGAGAGTAGAGCAATAGGGCAGTAGTTGGAAATTTCAGTAGATTTACTTCCTTTGTGCAAAGGGATTATATGAGAGAATTTCCATATAGAGGGGATGTAGGCTTCAGAGATGGATCTGTTTATCAGGATAGAAACAGGGTATGCTATGGCTTTGGCTGCAATTTGAAGGTATTCTGCTGGGAGACAATCAGTCGAGGGAATGCAGGGTTTGAGTTTTTGAAGGAGTTTGCAGATAAAGGAGGTTGGTACAGGTTGCAAATGAAGGGAGGGAACGGGTCTGTTAGTGAGTAGTGTAGGACTGGGGGTCATGGGAACTAGAGTTTGAGTTAAAGTTTGAATAGCTTCAATGAAGTAATTGTTAAAGGCATTAGCTATTTGCAGAGGATTACTACTGGGAATTGAGCAGGGGGAAGGAGTTGTGGCATGTTCTGGTTTGAGAAGTTTATTAATGCCAGACCAGAATTTTTTAGGATTATTAGAGTGTGAAAGTTGCAGGTGAGAGTAGTAGTTTTTTTTTTTATCTGAGATTATATCCTTTTTGACAGCATTTCTTAGTTGTTTAAAGTATATATGATCTACAGAGCTTTTAGAGGTTCTCCATCTTGCCCATATTTTGTTTCGTAGAAACATTTTTTCTTTGGTTTGTTTTGTGAGCCAGGGGGCTATTTTTGTCCTGATTCTGGAGGAGCGGAAAGGAGCATGGTTATTTAGAATTTGAAGGAAAGTAGAATTAAAGTAAGAGATTGCTTCATCTAGATTAAGTAGTTTTAGAGATGACCAGTTACATACATTTAGTTCATTAATAAAGTTCTCAGCATGGAAATGTTTTTTAGAACGATAGGTGACAAAATTGTTTTTTTGGGGGCTATATTTCTTTTGTTTAGTGATAAAGGTTAAAATGTGATCACTAATGTCGTCAGGGAGAGATCCTACCTTATAGGTATCTGGGTGACTATTTATAAGGATCCAGTCAAGAGTAGTTTCTTTGTTACTTGGCTTGTGGATCCTAGTGGGGAAGTTTATTATTTGATTGAAACCAAATAGATTAATATGGGTGTTAGGGGTAGGGGAATTACATATGGTCCAGTCGACATTAAAATCGCCTAATACAATTGTTTCCTGTGGTAAATGGGTAGAAAGGCTATTGAGAATGTTTTCAAGGGTGCTAATATTGTTTCCTGGAGGGATGTAGGAGCAGATTATATAGATTGCTTTAGAGCTGTTCATTTGGAGTTTGATAGTAAGGGTCTCAGCATTGGTATTTAAGGGTAGTGATACATCATAGAGTGAAACCAGAAGATCAGATCTGTCCCTCTAGCAAGTTCTGTCGATGTCACATACCAGGTTAAGGTCCTTTGAGGTGGATTTTATTAAGCTCCTGAGTTGTTTATTTCAGTGAAAAGGGCTCTAACATTCTCAGAATTACCCTTCCTAATTTTGGTCTGAATTATTTTCCTTTTGTTATAAAGCTTGTTGATATTACGATTCCACCACGTGGGTCTGTTTCTGGTGTTTGCCCTGCTCTTGTTCCTATGGGGTACAACTGCATCTATGCAACTGTTCACATGCCAGTATAGCGTGGTGGTGTACATTTCTGCATATTCAGTGGAGTTAACTGGGTTTGGTGGGGATTTGAATCTTCCCAATCCAGAGTAGTTTGTCTTAAAGAAATTTCTGAAGGTACCTTTAATGGAAGAGAGTTCTGGTTTCAGTTTTATTTCAAATGAGACTGCTTTATGGTTAGGCCTAACAAGTGAAGAAGATATGCAAAGGATAATGCAAGATGCTCTCTTATTAGTAAGGACAAGATCCAAGATATTATTCCCCCTAGTGGGTACTTCAATTGTTCCAGGGAATTTGTATTAACAAAGACCAGGAATTTCTGTGCTTGTGCACTAGTGGTGGTGTAGGTTTCCCAATCTATAGCTGGATAGTTTAGATCACCTAGGAAAATGGTATTGGGTTTCATACTGTGTGATTCTAGTTCCTGTAGGCAGACATTATGGCTTTCTTTTGTCATTGAGGGAGTTCTATAGCTAGCTAATATATGGTAGAGGACCTGTTTGATGGTTATTTGGACATGAAAACACTCTAGTGCATCATGCTTCTTTATCAGCCTTGATGTGAGTCTCTTCGGGAGGTAGATTGATATACATCCACCCTTTTTTTCCACTCTTGTAAAGTAGTTGGTCTAAACATGTAGAAGGCATTATAGCCCAGCACAGCCGGAGTGCTCTCTACTACTTTAAATCGTTTGTCAGTCACTACACAGAAGTCAAAGTCTTCCAGAATGGGTTTGTAGGGAGTGGAGTTTCTTTTTCATGCTGCTAACATTGATCAGTAATCCCTTCATATTTTCATTTGTTTTATTATATTTGTAGGTTTATCAGGTTGGCATTGCCTAAAAAAGGCTTATGTGGGCGGACAATGACTTCGCCAATAATCAAAACCTTCGAGCAGACCATCCATGATGGTCAATCATATCCTCTCCAGGCTGACACATATTAAACTCCCTTTGAATGACATGAAAAACTTAGCCAGTTATTGAAGTCAGCAATTTTTTCTCAGTTGTAGGCTCATACCTGCCTTGGACACATAGTCAGAAAGCTCCATCATGTCTGTTTTCACATAGTCTAGGAAGGCACACCTCAAGTCATGTACACCAACATGAACTATGACAGAGTTATACTGGATTCTTGAATGCATGCACGATCTGAAGGATCCTGGCACCAGACAAGCAACTAACCATCACTCTTTCCTTGTTCAGCCTGGTAATAGGCACAGCTGTGGCTGCGTCAATGCCTGCCTTATGGGACTCCTTGTGCTATGTGAGGAAGTAGGCTTAATATGCTGGGTGTGCTTTGTGCCTGTATTGTATTTTGGAGGTCTTTAAGGTTTAGACAAGTTAATCTTTAGAACATCAGCATATGATGGATTATGTGTATTGGGATGCCTTGGAGAGGTGTGATGTGTGGTGTACTGCTGGCAATTTTGCTGTCTGAATGAACTTTGTGTAACATTTTTGCCTCCAAGGATATTATATATTTTCACCTCTCACACACTGTGTTATGCTGTTTGAGTAATAAATGGTCATCAGATAGCATAAACCAGTTCTTACACTGTCTCAAGGTACCTATCTCAATTAGGCTGGATACAGAATTTGTGGAGAAGTGCTGGTCCATGATACCAACAGGAATGACTCTGGGGCAGGGTAACTATTACTGCCTGGGGTTCAGTTTTGCAATAATGTTTGAATGGACTTGCTACTGAGTATTTAAATTTCAGTTCAAAACAGCTAGTCTTGAAAATTTCTTGTGCCACCAGCAAGAACCAGTAAACTAATTACAGTAATAAAATCACTAATTTGATACTAAAAATAGTGGCATTTATGTTATATCATTGCCTTTTTGGACAGGATTCTTAGCTGAGTATAGTACTGTGTTACTGGGGCTGGTTTTCCATTATGACATGTTGCATCTTTTAGTTTTAACAGAGATTTCTGGAGCGACCCAGTAATTTCTTTATGCCTTGCAAAATGGATTAGTGACTGTGAAGCATGGATTTTGTAGATGTACAATTATATTAATAACTGATTCTTCTTCAATGTTGGGGTTATTTTTATTGAGTATCAATGAGCAGTTTAAGAATGAATGTGTTTGTTTATGTTTGTTCATGTTTTCTAGTGATTTTGAATGAAAAGTGGTTAATTCAGATTCACAGTGGATGTGTGCATATGGAAAAAGTGAATGGGTGGTGGTCACTAATTGATTGAGGGAGAATGTTGATGCCAGAGATAGGTGTCAGATTATTAGTTATAATGAGGTCTAGAAGAGAATGATTGTTGCTAGTTAGGTTGCATCATGTAGGTTGTTTAACTGTTTGTTAAAATGTCTGTGGTGTTATTGTCTGTTGGGCTAAGCATGTTTGATGAAATTGTGTACTATTACAAGGTTATAGTTGTAGCCTAAATGGGGTGTAATGGCACCAGTAATGTTTTTTGAACTGGTCAGATGTAGCTAGTGGAGGAAGCCAGGCTACAGCAATGTACAGTGTTTGTATGCTGTGTGTGAGAGTTTATATTAATAATCAGTTAGGTAGAGTATCTGCAGGTGTATTACTCTGAGCTATTAGCTGTGCTTTTAGGTTTGCTTTGTATAAAAGAGGAGTGCTATAGCCTTGTTTTTTGCTGGTCTGACATCGACATAGTAGTTATATTGCTGTAGGAAGTGCTGCGGGTGGGGGGCTGTTTGTTTTGCACCATGATAATGTGGAGATTATGCTGAGCTAGAAGTGCACTTGGTTAACTATGTGGCAAAGGCTTTGTGCATTTATGCATTCATTTTTACCATCTCTATGTGGGGCCTATATGTTTAAGTTAGAGACAACATGGCTAGTATCATATAACTGCATATACTGAGTCTCAAAGAAAAAAAAAATGGATAACCACTGCCTTGAAGTACAAAAAACACAGGAAAAAATGCAAAAAAAAAAAAAAAAAAAAACATCATCTGATGAAGTCTGTTTTTGTATGTGCTGAGGTGAAAGTGCTTAACTTTCCATTAATGCAACAAGTGGCATCGACTTTTTCATGATTTTTTTTTTTGTAGTTCCATATTTTGCCTTTCCATATGTAAAAAAATAATCTGTTATATACTATAATTGTCTGTGATCAAGATTCATGGCTTTGATGTATTTACTAAAGGTTTATGCAAACATTTTTAGTAATAAATGAGTGTTTTAATGACTGGAAACTGATATAAATGTTTCTTCTGTTTTGTTTTGTGCAGACATGAAGCATGGACTATTATAACTGCATATCTGCTCAGAAAAAAAAAAATTTCTTGCAAATATTATCCATAACATTGCAACAGTCACCTTGAAGATTGTAGATTCCATGCATGCATTCTGTGGCCACTTGAAGTGTGGTTCAGGAAGGATTAGAAGCAGAGTTAATGAATGGTCCTACAAGTACATTAACAAAAATGACATGGAGTCGACAGCCATTCTTAAAGACGTGGCATAATCTCACCCATTTGTCATACAAATTTACACTAAATCTTTCACCAAACCTGCCCACCATATGAAAACAAATGCATGAGACTTCACTTTCTCAGTTCCTGAATGTCTTAATGGGAGGAGCTAAGACTTTGATGCATAACCTGGAAAGAACTACCACTCTGGAGCCACACAGTAGTATAACATACAGACTTTCATCCCTTCCTAAATGCAAAGGCAGGGTATAATGAGCCTTATTCTTTGGATCATCCATTTACACCTTGGACAACACATCGTTCTTTCTAGTTTTTCTTCTGATAGGGGCATTTGTCCTGGTAATTGTTCAGTGACTCTGAAGAAAGACTTGCTCAGTAATGCTTGGCTCTTTTGCTGTCTTATATGGTAAATGCAACAGTCTGTCTGCATAGAACAGAGCTGTAGAGAGGGTGACATGAATGCGGCAGCTAACCTGGCTGCAAGCTGTTGTGGAGCAAGACTGGCACTACAGAACAGATGGCAATCATGCCCTACAAGTCAGCACAATTTCTGGTAATCATTTAATCAGCTGCGGTTTACATTATTGTTTTAAGCAGCCATTATTAACACTGTGTCTTCTTAATTGATTTAAAATATTAAGAGTGTGTGTGTGTGTGTGTGTGTGTGCGTGTGTGTGTGTGTGTGTGTGTGTGTGTGTGTGTGTGTGTGTGTGTGTGTGTGTGTGTGTGTGTGTGTGTGTGTGTGTGTGTGTGTGTACATGTGTGTGTACATGTGTGTGTGTGTGTGTGTGTGTGTGTGTGTGTGTGTGTGTGTGTGTGTGTGTGTCTGTTACGAACTGTATCAAGGAGCTAGTATCACTCCTTGGTACAGTTTCTCTAAGAGAGGTAGAAAAGAAGTACTATTACTAATGTAGTAGCTTTTTGCCTAGTACTGGAAGCTTTTTTAGTTCTTATCTATGAGATTTTTTTTGTGACTCAAGTCTGGAATGTGTCTGGCTGTGGAGTTCCTACTGAGAGATTGCCCCTTAGATAATTGTCCCACTACAGCTCAAGGCATTTTTCCCTCTGTGTTTACTGTGACAGGAATGTGCTTTTAGAAATCGTGTCTAGTGCTGTAAGCATGCCGCTGCCTTTGATGAGACATCTTATTTTTCATTTAAAAATGGACACCAAGGACTGATGATATGTTATCAATGTGAACTTCTTTCCATGAAAACACTTGTGAAACTTCTTCAGTCCTCAGACCAATCTGACTGCTTCCCTGGCATTTTCTTCTCTCTTCAGAGTTCAGACCAATGTGTGAGTTTTCATGTCATTTTGTTCATAATTTTATTCACTGTTTCAGTGATCTTAAAGTAAATGTAGTGCATTTGTCCGTACTGTTAAGGAATTTGTGAGTTCAAGCTATCAGTGACAAACAAGAACAATAGTGAAGTAGCAGCTTGTTGAGTAAGAGCTGCTGAGTTCAAACTATGCCAGTTCCATAAAGTGTGTCATCATATACCAAACTAATAGACATGGAAGACTCAAGGTGGACGAAATTCCTCTTCCAGCACAATCATTTACTTGGTTGCCCTGAAGGCTTGTTCACAAGTGTCCATCCATCTCCAAATAGATACTGTCTGTGACAACACAATTGTGCAATCAAAGGGTATAAAACTATTTTGAGGTGTGGTAGACATCTGTGGTACTACTTCATCAGCCCCAGCTTTACTTGTGACATGTCTCTGTGGTGTAGTGCTTTTAACATATGTGACCTACGTAACCATCTTTTTAACCACACATGTACAAAAGGAAGTTTTGTTACTGACATTTTAACATCTGCCTCAGTCACCTCAAAGCTTTTAGTTATTTGCCCTGTCTCTCGGTTACTTAACTAATTTTCATTTCATTTGGCAGTAACAGGCAAGTCATTGTGATATGTTTCTACATATTAGGTATCCCATGAAGTAGATTCACAGGTTCATAGATTTATAGAGTTTACAAAGCAGAGTCAGTCCATGGATATCTTTGCCAGTACCCGCACTTATATGGCACCTCCTATATCCTGGAATATAAAATAAGTGAGGCCTTAGATGAACTTACAGGTACCCATCCAATCATCAAAAATTGTCTTCGCTTTGGATGCTAATTTTAATTTGTGTTCTGCTTTTATCTTTCTTATTTTAGCTTTCATATTTTTACTGATGTTTGTAATATAGTAATACGGGTAGGTTTTGATGTATTATTGTTACCTCTAATTATCTTTTTTATTACTATAGAACATAATGCTGGCATTCCACCAAGGTAGCTTATTTTTAAGTTCTCATTGTATGTGGTTCTGACTGGGACTGCTTGGTTTATACTATGTATTTGAAGAAAGTAATATTGTCATAAGTGATGATATTAACAAACGGTTTGTGTATAAACATTTAATATTGCTGTTCTTAGGATTATGAATATTTTTAAAATGTGATGAAACTACAAGGGACAAGCAAACAGCCACATGTGGCTGAGGAGCTGTAGGTTGTGCATCTCTGACAGAAGATTTGTAACATTATTTCAACATTTCTGAAATGTTTTCCCTTGGTTAAGGATTCAAAAATGCCATCTCTCTCTCTCTCTCTCTCTCTCTCTCTCTCTGTCTCTCCCTTCCTCTGTGTTGTATCAAATACCATAAAGACTATACAAGGCATTGTCAATGCTGTACTCATTTTTGTGTTCGTTACAGTCGGCTTAGAGCTCCCATCAAGTCCCTTCTGAAAATATAACAACTTTTCTTAGTAAAATTACAGATTTGACCTATTGTTATTATGAAGCATTAATGCATCATTTGTCATTTATACAGTAGTCAGACACCATCTAGATGCATGCCAGCACAAGGCTTTCATGTCATGTGCTATACAATTTTTATTTGATTTCTCCTATTGCTGAAGCTGCCACCTGTAGCCTTGAACAATTTTCAGCACACATGGGCTGGACTCATCACCAATGTGATCTCACCACAATCACACTATTACAAAACATACAGAGTGAGGGAGAGAGAAAGCATTACTGCTGCTGTTTACTTCCTGCTTTAACATTAAAGAAGGGATATCAAGCCAGATACAGCCACCCAGACACACACACCCCAAAGAACAGATATGGTGGCATCAAATACTGTACAGCTGTTACAATGTTAGCTCTGTACAATGCATTTTCCATAGGCAATGCGTCAGGTTATGATGGGACTAGAGTGTCTCATATGTATCCCTCTGTCATAAGTTAAACAAAACTAAATATCTCTTGTAGAGACATTCATTTCGCTGAGTCAGACACAAGATAGTCTGTGCCACTTTGTGTTTTACCATCGACACTTTCAATTTTTACCCAAAGAAGTGATTTTGCTGCTGACTTGTCATTTGCATGTGCTTTGCTTGCACAGTATCTACAGTTACCACTTTTAAGTACGGGGGAGGTCAGTTTTAAATTGTTTCTTATTATGGGAAATCTGATGCATGCAGCTTTGATCAACATTTATCATGTGAAAAAATGTTTAATGCAGTTTATCTTTTGATATTTCTACATGAAAACAGGTTTGAATGAAAAAGGTAAAGACTAAACATAAACATATATATATATATATATATATATATATATATATATATATATATAAATTCTAATAACTGAGGTCAGTAGAAAAGGCCCTACCTCAAAGACATTAATTTATTTTTATTTTACATTTGTTTACCGGGAAAGTCCAACCAGACAAAATGTCCTTTTTCAGTGGAGGCCTGGGGAGAAAATCCCAGTACAATACCAAAAACAATAACAGTACAATGCATATACAACATACAGATACAAATGTTGATTCATTCTCAGATACAAGCACAAAATGAAAAACGCATATTATACATTTCACTAATACAATTATATAGTCCAGGTAGGAATAAAAAGAATAGCAGTACTGTGATTGAAGGTAAAAAAAGAAAGCAAGTTAAGTATACATATGCTTAGTAGGGTATACTATTCAAATACAAAAATAACTGGTTGTGTTTTTTTATCTGCCTTAAGACATCTATTTCCTAACCAGGGTCTGTGCAAGAGCAGGTCAAGGATTTGATAGGTGTGATTTGAGAAGTTTTTTAAAGCTGTGTTAGGAGTTCCAAGTTTTAGCTATGCAGTTTGAGTAAAGTGAAACTCCACCTACATTGTTAGGTTTAGATATATTTAAAAAGGATTTGTTAGTGAAACGCAATACACTGTTACTGGAATAGTGTATTAGCAGATTTTGAAGTTTGAATTTTGAAGCAGATTTCTTAATATTTGTAAGGCATATAATAGCATAGAGATAATATAGATTCTTGCTATAGTGGCCTTTGAAGATTTGTTTAGAAAGTGCCGATTTTTGTACAAGGTTCCTGTTTTTTGTGAACTTTTTTTTTTGTCTGTGATATGTGTATGTCGAATTTCATATTATGGTCAATGAACACTCCAAGTAATTTTGTTTTGCAAGCCAGAGAAATAATTCTATGGTTTGATGATGATATATTGAATGGTGGGTGGGGGTCTGCAGCTCTAGCTGTATAGAAGAGCATGAGTTTTGTTTTGTTAGGGTTAAGTATAAGTTGTGCATTGTTTAGCCAAGATTCCATTCCATTGAATGACTGCTGAGTGATTTTTTTGAGTTTTTGTAGTGATGAGGCAGCGCAAATCAGGGTGGAATCATCTGCATATTGAACTACAGAGGCAAGTGGGGTGGCAGTATGAAGATTGTTAGTAAAGATAATAAAAAGGCGAGGACCCAGAATAGATCCCTGTGTGGTACTTCCAAGGTTACAGGCAGTAATGAAGGGAGATGTTGTTGCCATTTTACAGCTTGCTGGCGACTAGTTAGATATCGCTGGAACAAAGTAAGTGCAGAATGGCTAAGCTTAAGTTTGAAGAGTGTAGTTAAGAGTTTAGAATGAGAGACAGTATCAAACGTTTTGGACAGATCAAGAAAGATGGAGGTAACTAAATTGCCATCATGGCAATGGTGGTTAATAATGTTAGTAAAGTTAATAAGGGGAGCGGTGGTACTATGATTAGGATGGAAGCCATGCTGAATGTCAGATAGAAGATTGTTGGTTTTTAGATAGTTTAAGATTTGTGAATGGATGCACCTCTCAAGTATTTTTGATAATGGTGATGGTATAGCTATTGGCCAGTAATTTGATAATTCTGTCAAGTTTCCACCTTTATGTAGTGGGATGATATTTGATACTTTCCATATTTTAGGCACTTGTTGTTCTGAGATGGATTGATTTATTAATATGGATACTGGATAGGATATTGCTTCTGCAGTGATTTTTACATATCCAGCAGGTAGATAGTCGACAGCAAGTGTAGTAGGTTTAAGCCTTTTGAGATATTTAACTGTGGTGTTTATTGGGACGGGTTGGAAAGAGAAGTCATTGGGATTTAGTGTGGGTACTATGTAAGTCTGGGTAGGTGAAGAACAATTATTGTTTGTGAGAGCTAGTATGGATTCAGTGAAGTATCTGTTAAATTGTGAGACTATGATGTCTTTAGTACTGGTGAGTGTTGGGGAGGGAGTACTAGTTTGTCCTGGCTGTAGAATTTTTTTGCTGGCAGACCAGACTATTTTTTTTTTTTGATTTACTGTTATAGTAATTTATTTTGTCCTGTCTCGTATGTTTTTTAGATTTATTATGTAGTTCTAGATATGTTTGTTTGTTAGTTGTAGTTATGTCATTGAGCCATTTCTCCCAGGCCATATCTCTAGTTTGTAACAGAGATCTTGTTTGCTTGGTTAGCCGGGGTCATAATTGGATCTTAACCTTATTGTTTTTGGGGAGGCCAAGATGTGTAGGATATTGAGGAAGGATGAGTTAAAGTATTCAACTGTAGTATATAAAGGGAGATTTTTGAGTGGTGCCCAGTTGCATTTTTTAAACTCGTTATGAAGTCTTGGGGATAATTTGTTTCTTATCTCAGATTTAGTGGTATGTTTTTGTGGATTTATTCATTGTCGGAGAAGGTAAATTGTAATATGGTCAATAAGGCTGTCTGGGAGACAGCCAGAGTGTGAGGATAAATGTATCCTGTTTCTAAGGATCCAGTCCAGGACTGAATGTTTGTTTGATGTTCTGTCTACTCTTGAATTATTTGTGAGAAACAGTGTAGGTTAATGTGGTCAGTGGGATTTTGAGAGCTACAGGAGAGCCAGTCCACATTAAAGTCACCCATTATAATTGTTTACTGAGGGAGGGATGTTGCTGTCCAATTTAGGACGTCTTCTAGAGTGGTCAGATTGTTCCCAGGTGGGTTGTAGGCTCTCCCTATGTTCAGATGTTTCTTTGGATTAATTGTTAGCTTAGTAAACAGTATTCCGGTGTTGTTAAAGTTTGGGATGGTTAGGTCTAAAGTTTCTAAATTGAGATTGTTTTTGTATAGAAACACCTCTTTTCTGTTGTCTATCTAGCCTATGTATATTGTATCCTAGGGGAAGTATTTTGTAACTAGAGATATCTGTTTTTAACCAAGTTTCTGTTATAAGGGCTATATCTGGAGTGTTTATAAGGCAAGGGTGGCAGGCATAACTTGAATTTTGTTCATGACTTGTCTGAGATTTATATTAAGTAGTAGTAAGTTAGTAATTTTTCTAGGTAGAGTTAAGAGCTGTTAAGACTGGGTTGGGGTGTGAAGATCTAGATGGGTTGGATTTGCTTGGGGGCCAGGGTTGGGGTGAATATCACCACTAAGTATGAGCTGCAATTCAAAGTGAACTACAAATTTTAAGTAATTTGATATAAACTTATATTTCTGTGTAACATTAGGGTAAGATTGTTGTGTGAATAAGGTAAATGGTACATGGCTTATGTTTGTGGGATTACAGATAGTTGCTGCTATTATTAAATTTGTGTGCTTTAATTGTAATGGGCGTGGGAAGGGGGAAGTGTACATAGACTGTGTGTTATGTTCTGTATGATATGAGGTTATGTGAGCCATAATAGATAGAAATAGCAGGATTGATGGGTATAAAGTTATCATATTGCTTACTATACATGTTTCTGATCTGTCTAAATTAAAGTAATAATGTTATGGATGGGTAGAAATAATTGTTACTTGTAACTTAATTTTGATATGTGGAGAATTTAAAACTATTATTTTATCTGGTTATGACTTATTACATTAAAAGACATAAGTAGCATGTATTTAAGTAAGAGGAGTGTGATATATGGAAGTTAATATGATGTAATTGGATAATTCGGATGATATAGGTATGGATGTTTCTTTGTTGTCATTGGATTGCTTTATTTAGGGGAATTGCCTATTGAATGACAAAAACAGCAGCAGTGGGTTCAGGTACAAAAGTTGACTCACAGTTTATCCAGGAATTTATTCAATAAAACACACAAAAGGTGTAGTCACATAAAAATCCAAAAGGTATAAACAGCATTCCAAGCGCTTTCGTCTCTGGTGAATGTATTGCTGTATTATTATTTGCTGTACATTTTAGTGTATTTTTTATCATGACATGGGTTCTGTGGTGAATTGTACTGTGACTGTTGAATATTTATGAACTTTATGAATATTCATTATATGGTTTTATTCTATTGGTTCAATGTTAATTGAGGGAGGATCTGTTTGTTTAAATTGAGCTCAGTAAAAGTTTTCTAATTTCCTTGAAAAAGTCTCTGATTTACCAGAGACGAAAGCACTTGGAATGCTGTTTATACCTTTTGGATTTTTATGTGACTACACCTTTCGTGTGTTTTATTGAATAAATTCCTGGATAAACTGTTAGTCAGCTTTTGTACCTGAACCCACTGCTGTTGTTTTTGTCATTTGGAGTTTGTGTTTTCTACTACGAATTGCCTATTTGGACATAAGTTTAGGCATAGCCAGGGTGGTTGGGAAATGGGGTAGAGTATGTGAGCAGAGAGTCAGTCAGTGTGCTTGGGACCAGAAAAAACAAAATGGTTTGGGTTGAAGGTAGGTAAAAAGTTAAAGAAACTGTAGTCCTTTGGTAATTTTTAGTTTTAAAGCAAGTAGTTTTCTATTTATTTGTAAACAACACTCTGGGGAAATTGTAACATACTGCAGTAACGACAAAACAACTATTGGGTATTTTTTTCTTAATATTATATACTAGTAACAGCTATAAGGAGAAAAACTACAGCTCTAGGTAATTAAGCTTACTATTTTGCCCAACATCAACTAAACAATGTCTTTTGGCTTTTCCCCGTAAGGGGTCACCACAGCAGATCACCAGTCTGCAGATTGATGGCAGTGGTGTTTTTACAGTGTCGAGTTGCCAGCCTGGCACCCAACATTCAAAGAAGGCACACACACACACACACACACACACACACACACACACACACACACACACACACACACACCTATCTGGATGTCTTTAAAACTCACTCATCCACAGGGAGGACATGCAGACTCTGCACAGAAGGAGCTCCAACTAGGAATTGAACCAGAGAACCTCTTGCTGTGAGGCAAAAACACAACGCTAACCACTGTACCACCATGGCCATTTTACCCAACAACAACTAAGAGGATAAAAAATACAGCTATAGCTAATTTTGCTTACTGTTTTCCTAGCAACAGCTATAAGGAGAAAAACTACAGCTCTAGGTAATTAAGCTTACTATTTTGCCCAACAACACCTAAGGGGAGAAAAATACAGCTATAGGTAATTTTGCTGCTGTTTTACTAGCAACAGCTATAAGGAGAAAACAATAGCTATCTGTAATTTTGCTTAGTGTTTTACCCAACAATAACTAAGGGAAGAAAAATGCTTGTAAAGTTTATTTATTTGATTTGGGGGGGTTAGATAATGCAGATACTGCTTGAATATTGTCACTAGTGGTGTGCCCTCCAAATACCCTAATAACAAGCCAGTTAAATAATCAGATTCCCGACCATCAGCCACATTGATATTTTGATGCTGTAAGTTTCTTTCTTACAGCACTTTGCAGTTCCCGGTCACTTGAGTGAGTTCACCGACCACAGTTAAAAGAAATTACAGCTGAAATACTGGATATTTTCAGGGACAGTTGCTAGAGTTAGTGTAATTGATAATTTGATGCTGTAAGTTTCTTTCTTCCAGCACTTTACAGTTCCCAGTCACTTGAGTAAGTTCGCAGACAGGATCAGCTATGAGACGAGCAGAATCTGATTTTTTTTTTTAATTAATAACTATAAAAAAGCTGCAGTAAATTATCCTTTTATAGTGGCAAACTGCACAGCAACTCATTTCTCATAAAGGCAACAAGAGAAAGTGGATTAGGGCTAGTAGTGGTAGAAATGTCACACTTAAAGTTTCATAGGTACATAGATGAATACTAGGCTAACTGCCCTGAAGGGCTGTTTTAAGACTAACCAATAACCCAAGGTGAG